>NC_090756.1:24580844-24590844 GCF_036898095.1 Palaemon carinicauda
CCATAGTTATCGCTACTAGGGCTCCTCCATAGTCACCCTAACTAGTATATCTCACCCATCCCAACTAGGGATACTCCTTCCATAGTTATCGCAACTAGGGCTCCTCCATAGTCACCCTAACTAGTATATCTCACCCATCCCAACTAGGGATAATCCTTCCATAGTTATCGCAACTAGGGCTCCTCCTAGTCACCCTAACTAGTATATCTCACCGCATCCCAACTAGGGATAATCCTTCCATAGTTATCGCAACTAGGGCTCCTCCTAGTCACCCTAACTAGTATATCTCACCCATCCCAACTAGGGATAATCCTTCCATAGTTATCGCAACTAGGGCTCCTCCATAGTCACCCTAACTAGTATATCTCACCGCATCCCAACTAGGGATAATCCTTCCATAGTCATCGCTACTAGGGCTCCTCCATAGTCACCCTAACTAGTATATCTCACCGCATCCCAACTAGGGATAATCCTTCCATAGTTATCGCTACTAGGGCTCCTCCTTAGTCACCCTAACTAGTATATCTCACCCATCCCAACTAGGGATAATCCTTCCATAGTTATCGCTACTAGGGCTCCTCCATAGTCACCCTAACTAGTATATCTCACCGCATCCCAACTAGGGATAATCCTTCCATAGTACTAGGGCTCCTTAGTCACCCTAACTAGTATATCTCACCCATCCCAACTAGGGATAATCCTTCCATAGTTATCGCAACTAGGGCTCCTCCTTAGTCACCCTAACTAGTATATCTCACCCATCCCAACTAGGGATAATCCTTCCATAGTTATCGCAACTAGGGCTCCTCCTTAGTCACCCTAACTAGTATATCTCACCCATCCCAACTAGGGATACTCCTTCCATAGTCATCGCAACTAGGGCTCCTCCATAGTCACCCTAACTAGTATATCTCACCGCATCCCAACTAGGGATAATCCTTCCATAGTTATCGCAACTAGGGCTCCTCCTAGTCACCCTAACTAGTGTATCTCACCGCATCCCAACTAGGGATAATCCTTCCATAGTTATCGCAACTAGGGCTCCTCCTTAGTCACCCTAACTAGTATATCTCACCGCATCCCAACTAGGGATAATCCTTCCATAGTTATCGCAACTAGGGCTCCTCCATAGTCACCCTAACTAGTATATCTCACCGCATCCCAACTAGGGATAATCCTTCCATAGTTATCGCAACTAGGGCTCCTCCATAGTCACCCTAACTAGTATATCTCACCGCATCCCAACTAGGGATAACTCCTTCCATAGTATCGCAACTAGGGCTCCTCCATAGTCACCCTAACTAGTATATCTCACCGCATCCCAACTAGGGATAATCCTTCCATAGTTATCGCAACTAGGGCTCCTCCTAGTCACCCTAACTAGTGTATCTCACCGCATCCCAACTAGGGATAATCCTTCCATAGTTATCGCAACTAGGGCTCCTCCTAGTCACCCTAACTAGTGTATCTCACCCATCCCAACTAGGGATACTCCTTCCATAGTCATCGCAACTAGGGCTCCTCCATAGTCACCCTAACTAGTATATCTCACCACATCCCAACTAGGGATAATCCTTCCATAGTTATCGCAACTAGGGCTCCTCCTAGTCACCCTAACTAGTGTATCTCACCGCATCCCAACTAGGGATAATCCTTCCATAGTTATCGCAACTAGGGCTCCTCCATAGTCACCCTAACTAGTATATCTCACCGCATCCCAACTAGGGATAATCCTTCCATAGTTATCGCAACTAGGGCTCCTCCATAGTCACCCTAACTAGTATATCTCACCGCATCCCAACTAGGGATAATCCTTCCATAGTTATCGCAACTAGGGCTCCTCCATAGTCACCCTAACTAGTATATCTCACCGCATCCCAACTAGGGATAATCCTTCCATAGTTATCGCAACTAGGGCTCCTCCTTAGTCACCCTAACTAGTATATCTCACCGCATCCCAACTAGGGATAATCCTTCCATAGTTATCGCAACTAGGGCTCCTCCATAGTCACCCTAACTAGTATATCTCACCGCATCCCAACTAGGGATAATCCTTCCATAGTTATCGCTACTAGGGCTCCTCCATAGTCACCCTAACTAGTATATCTCACCCATCCCAACTAGGGATACTCCTTCCATAGTCATCGCAACTAGGGCTCCTCCTTAGTCACCCTAACTAGTATATCTCACCGCATCCCAACTAGGGATAATCCTTCCATAGTTATCGCAACTAGGGCTCCTCCATAGTCACCCTAACTAGTATATCTCACCGCATCCCAACTAGGGATAATCCTTCCATAGTTATCGCAACTAGGGCTCCTCCATAGTCACCCTAACTAGTATATCTCACCACATCCCAACTAGGGTAATCCTTCCATAGTTATCGCAACTAGGGCTCCTCCATAGTCACCCTAACTAGTATATCTCACCACATCCCAACTAGGGATAATCCTTCCATAGTTATCGCAACTAGGGCTCCTCCATAGTCACCCTAACTAGTATATCTCACCACATCCCAACTAGGGATAATCCTTCCATAGTTATCGCAACTAGGGCTCCTCCATAGTCACCCTAACTAGTATATCTCACCACATCCCAACTAGGGTAATCCTTCCATAGTTATCGCAACTAGGGCTCCTCCATAGTCACCCTAACTAGTATATCTCACCACATCCCAACTAGGGTAATCCTTCCATAGTTATCGCAACTAGGGCTCCTCCATAGTCACCCTAACTAGTATATCTCACCACATCCCAACTAGGGATAATCCTTCCATAGTTATCGCAACTAGGGCTCCTCCATAGTCACCCTAACTAGTATATCTCACCACATCCCAACTAGGGATAATCCTTCCATAGTTATCGCAACTAGGGCTCCTCCATAGTCACCCTAACTAGTATATCTCACCGCATCCCAACTAGGGATAATCCTTCCATAGTTATCGCAACTAGGGCTCCTCCATAGTCACCCTAACTAGTATATCTCACCACATCCCAACTAGGGATAATCCTTCCATAGTTATCGCAACTAGGGCTCCTCCATAGTCACCCTAACTAGTATATCTCACCGCATCCCAACTAGGGATAATCCTTCCATAGTTATCGCAACTAGGGCTCCTCCTAGTCACCCTAACTAGTATATCTCACCCATCCCAACTAGGGATACTCCTTCCATAGTCATCGCAACTAGGGCTCCTCCATAGTCACCCTAACTAGTATATCTCACCGCATCCCAACTAGGGATAATCCTTCCATAGTTATCGCAACTAGGGCTCCTCCATAGTCACCCTAACTAGTATATCTCACCGCATCCCAACTAGGGATAATCCTTCCATAGTTATCGCAACTAGGGCTCCTCCATAGTCACCCTAACTAGTATATCTCACCGCATCCCAACTAGGGATAATCCTTCCATAGTTATCGCAACTAGGGCTCCTCCATAGTCACCCTAACTAGTATATCTCACCGCATCCCAACTAGGGATAATCCTTCCATAGTTATCGCAACTAGGGCTCCTCCATAGTCACCCTAACTAGTATATCTCACCCATCCCAACTAGGGATAATCCTTCCATAGTTATCGCAACTAGGGCTCCTCCATAGTCACCCTAACTAGTATATCTCACCGCATCCCAACTAGGGATAATCCTTCCATAGTATCGCAACTAGGGCTCCTCCATAGTCACCCTAACTAGTATATCTCACCGCATCCCAACTAGGGATAATCCTTCCATAGTTATCGCAACTAGGGCTCCTCCTAGTCACCCTAACTAGTATATCTCACCCATCCCAACTAGGGATAATCCTTCCATAGTCATCGCAACTAGGGCTCCTCCATAGTCACCCTAACTAGTATATCTCACCGCATCCCAACTAGGGATAATCCTTCCATAGTTATCGCAACTAGGGCTCCTCCATAGTCACCCTAACTAGTATATCTCACCGCATCCCAACTAGGGATAATCCTTCCATAGTTATCGCAACTAGGGCTCCTCCATAGTCACCCTAACTAGTATATCTCACCCATCCCAACTAGGGATACTCCTTCCATAGTCATCGCAACTAGGGCTCCTCCATAGTCACCCTAACTAGTATATCTCACCGCATCCCAACTAGGGATAATCCTTCCATAGTTATCGCAACTAGGGCTCCTCCTTAGTCACCCTAACTAGTATATCTCACCGCATCCCAACTAGGGATAATCCTTCCATAGTTATCGCAACTAGGGCTCCTCCATAGTCACCCTAACTAGTATATCTCACCCATCCCAACTAGGGATAATCCTTCCATAGTTATCGCAACTAGGGCTCCTCCATAGTCACCCTAACTAGTATATCTCACCGCATCCCAACTAGGGATAATCCTTCCATAGTTATCGCAACTAGGGCTCCTCCATAGTCACCCTAACTAGTATATCTCACCCATCCCAACTAGGGTAATCCTTCCATAGTTATCGCAACTAGGGCTCCTCCATAGTCACCCTAACTAGTATATCTCACCGCATCCCAACTAGGGATAATCCTTCCATAGTTATCGCAACTAGGGCTCCTCCATAGTCACCCTAACTAGTATATCTCACCACATCCCAACTAGGGATAATCCTTCCATAGTTATCGCAACTAGGGCTCCTCCATAGTCACCCTAACTAGTATATCTCACCCATCCCAACTAGGGTAATCCTTCCATAGTTATCGCAACTAGGGCTCCTCCTTAGTCACCCTAACTAGTATATCTCACCGCATCCCAACTAGGGATAATCCTTCCATAGTTATCGCAACTAGGGCTCCTCCATAGTCACCCTAACTAGTATATCTCACCACATCCCAACTAGGGATAATCCTTCCATAGTTATCGCAACTAGGGCTCCTCCATAGTCACCCTAACTAGTATATCTCACCGCATCCCAACTAGGGATAATCCTTCCATAGTTATCGCAACTAGGGCTCCTCCATAGTCACCCTAACTAGTATATCTCACCCATCCCAACTAGGGATAATCCTTCCATAGTTATCGCAACTAGGGCTCCTCCATAGTCACCCTAACTAGTATATCTCACCGCATCCCAACTAGGGATAATCCTTCCATAGTTATCGCAACTAGGGCTCCTCCATAGTCACCCTAACTAGTATATCTCACCCATCCCAACTAGGGATAATCCTTCCATAGTTATCGCAACTAGGGCTCCTCCATAGTCACCCTAACTAGTATATCTCACCCATCCCAACTAGGGATAATCCTTCCATAGTTATCGCAACTAGGGCTCCTCCATAGTCACCCTAACTAGTATATCTCACCACATCCCAACTAGGGATAATCCTTCCATAGTTATCGCAACTAGGGCTCCTCCATAGTCACCCTAACTAGTATATCTCACCGCATCCCAACTAGGGATAATCCTTCCATAGTTATCGCAACTAGGGCTCCTCCATAGTCACCCTAACTAGTATATCTCACCCATCCCAACTAGGGATAATCCTTCCATAGTTATCGCAACTAGGGCTCCTCCATAGTCACCCTAACTAGTATATCTCACCGCATCCCAACTAGGGATAATCCTTCCATAGTTATCGCAACTAGGGCTCCTCCTAGTCACCCTAACTAGTATATCTCACCCATCCCAACTAGGGATAATCCTTCCATAGTTATCGCAACTAGGGCTCCTCCATAGTCACCCTAACTAGTATATCTCACCGCATCCCAACTAGGGATAATCCTTCCATAGTTATCGCAACTAGGGCTCCTCCATAGTCACCCTAACTAGTATATCTCACCGCATCCCAACTAGGGATAATCCTTCCATAGTTATCGCAACTAGGGCTCCTCCATAGTCACCCTAACTAGTATATCTCACCCATCCCAACTAGGGATAATCCTTCCATAGTTATCGCAACTAGGGCTCCTCCTTAGTCACCCTAACTAGTATATCTCACCACATCCCAACTAGGGATAATCCTTCCATAGTTATCGCAACTAGGGCTCCTCCATAGTCACCCTAACTAGTATATCTCACCGCATCCCAACTAGGGATAATCCTTCCATAGTTATCGCAACTAGGGCTCCTCCATAGTCACCCTAACTAGTATATCTCACCCATCCCAACTAGGGATAATCCTTCCATAGTCATCGCAACTAGGGCTCCTCCATAGTCACCCTAACTAGTATATCTCACCACATCCCAACTAGGGATAATCCTTCCATAGTTATCGCAACTAGGGCTCCTCCATAGTCACCCTAACTAGTATATCTCACCCATCCCAACTAGGGATAATCCTTCCATAGTTATCGCAACTAGGGCTCCTCCATAGTCACCCTAACTAGTATATCTCACCACATCCCAACTAGGGTAATCCTTCCATAGTTATCGCAACTAGGGCTCCTCCATAGTCACCCTAACTAGTATATCTCACCGCATCCCAACTAGGGATAATCCTTCCATAGTTATCGCAACTAGGGCTCCTCCATAGTCACCCTAACTAGTATATCTCACCACATCCCAACTAGGGATAATCCTTCCATAGTTATCGCAACTAGGGCTCCTCCTAGTCACCCTAACTAGTATATCTCACCGCATCCCAACTAGGGATAATCCTTCCATAGTTATCGCAACTAGGGCTCCTCCATAGTCACCCTAACTAGTATATCTCACCGCATCCCAACTAGGGATAATCCTTCCATAGTTATCGCAACTAGGGCTCCTCCATAGTCACCCTAACTAGTATATCTCACCACATCCCAACTAGGGTAATCCTTCCATAGTTATCGCAACTAGGGCTCCTCCATAGTCACCCTAACTAGTATATCTCACCCATCCCAACTAGGGATAATCCTTCCATAGTATCGCAACTAGGGCTCCTCCATAGTCACCCTAACTAGTATATCTCACCGCATCCCAACTAGGGATAATCCTTCCATAGTTATCGCAACTAGGGCTCCTCCATAGTCACCCTAACTAGTATATCTCACCACATCCCAACTAGGGATAATCCTTCCATAGTTATCGCAACTAGGGCTCCTCCATAGTCACCCTAACTAGTATATCTCACCCATCCCAACTAGGGATAATCCTTCCATAGTCATCGCAACTAGGGCTCCTCCATAGTCACCCTAACTAGTATATCTCACCACATCCCAACTAGGGATAATCCTTCCATAGTTATCGCAACTAGGGCTCCTCCATAGTCACCCTAACTAGTATATCTCACCGCATCCCAACTAGGGATAATCCTTCCATAGTTATCGCAACTAGGGCTCCTCCATAGTCACCCTAACTAGTATATCTCACCCATCCCAACTAGGGATAACTCCTTCCATAGTCATCGCAACTAGGGCTCCTCCATAGTCACCCTAACTAGTATATCTCACCGCATCCCAACTAGGGATAATCCTTCCATAGTTATCGCAACTAGGGCTCCTCCATAGTCACCCTAACTAGTATATCTCACCCATCCCAACTAGGGATAATCCTTCCATAGTTATCGCAACTAGGGCTCCTCCTTAGTCACCCTAACTAGTATATCTCACCGCATCCCAACTAGGGATAATCCTTCCATAGTTATCGCAACTAGGGCTCCTCCATAGTCACCCTAACTAGTATATCTCACCGCATCCCAACTAGGGATAATCCTTCCATAGTTATCGCAACTAGGGCTCCTCCATAGTCACCCTAACTAGTATATCTCACCCATCCCAACTAGGGATAATCCTTCCATAGTTATCGCAACTAGGGCTCCTCCATAGTCACCCTAACTAGTATATCTCACCGCATCCCAACTAGGGATAATCCTTCCATAGTTATCGCAACTAGGGCTCCTCCATAGTCACCCTAACTAGTATATCTCACCGCATCCCAACTAGGGATAATCCTTCCATAGTTATCGCAACTAGGGCTCCTCCATAGTCACCCTAACTAGTATATCTCACCACATCCCAACTAGGGTAATCCTTCCATAGTTATCGCAACTAGGGCTCCTCCATAGTCACCCTAACTAGTATATCTCACCGCATCCCAACTAGGGATAATCCTTCCATAGTTATCGCAACTAGGGCTCCTCCATAGTCACCCTAACTAGTATATCTCACCGCATCCCAACTAGGGATAATCCTTCCATAGTTATCGCAACTAGGGCTCCTCCATAGTCACCCTAACTAGTATATCTCACCCATCCCAACTAGGGATACTCCTTCCATAGTCATCGCAACTAGGGCTCCTCCATAGTCACCCTAACTAGTATATCTCACCGCATCCCAACTAGGGATAATCCTTCCATAGTTATCGCAACTAGGGCTCCTCCATAGTCACCCTAACTAGTATATCTCACCACATCCCAACTAGGGTAATCCTTCCATAGTTATCGCAACTAGGGCTCCTCCATAGTCACCCTAACTAGTATATCTCACCACATCCCAACTAGGGATACTCCTTCCATAGTCATCGCAACTAGGGCTCCTCCATAGTCACCCTAACTAGTATATCTCACCACATCCCAACTAGGGTAATCCTTCCATAGTTATCGCAACTAGGGCTCCTCCATAGTCACCCTAACTAGTATATCTCACCGCATCCCAACTAGGGATAATCCTTCCATAGTTATCGCAACTAGGGCTCCTCCATAGTCACCCTAACTAGTATATCTCACCACATCCCAACTAGGGGTAATCCTTCTAGTTATCGCAACTAGGGCTCCTCCTTAGTCACCCTAACTAGTATATCTCACCACATCCCAACTAGGGATAACCTTTCCATAGTCATCGCAACTAGGGCTCCTCCATAGTCACCCTAACTAGTATATCTCACCACATCCCAACTAGGGATAATCCTTCCATAGTTATCGCAACTAGGGCTCCTCCATAGTCACCCTAACTAGTATATCTCACCACATCCCAACTAGGGATACTCCTTCCATAGTCATCGCAACTAGGGCTCCTCCATAGTCACCCTAACTAGTATATCTCACCACATCCCAACTAGGGATACTCCTTCCATAGTTATCGCAACTAGGGCTCCTCCATAGTCACCCTAACTAGTATATCTCACCACATCCCAACTAGGGATAACCTTTCCATAGTTATCGCAACTAGGGCTCCTCCATAGTCACCCTAACTAGTATATCTCACCACATCCCAACTAGGGATAATCCTTCCATAGTTTTCGCAACTAGGGCTCCTCCATAGTCACCCTAACTAGTATATCTCACCCATCCCAACTAGGGATACTCCTTCCATAGTTATCGCAACTAGGGCTCCTCCATAGTCACCCTAACTAGTATATCTCACCACATCCCAACTAGGGATAACCTTTCCATAGTTATCGCAACTAGGGCTCCTCCATAGTCACCCTAACTAGTATATCTCACCACATCCCAATTAGGGATAATCCTTCCATAGCTATAACAACTATGGCTCCTCCATAGTCACCCAAAATAGCATATCTCAACCTCACAACCAGATATCTCCCTAGTCCCCATAACTAGTAACCCACCACGTCAGAAATAAACTCTCCCTAGTCACTCCCTATTGACGGCCACTAGGGAGCCGGGCGTTCCCAAGCCACGCTCGATTTCCCTCAACCTTTGCAGACTATTCTCAACCTTACAGTTTAACCTTTGCATGCTGCGGTGGTTTTGTGTAAAGAAAGGGAGATAGAAGAGAATTTGTGATAAAAGGGAGAAGGAGAATTATGATTGGGAGTATTTTCGTTCTTCTCATTTGTCTTTTTTTATTTTTTTTATTTATGGTAGAAGATTGTTGTTGTTGTTGTTGTTGTTGTTAGTAGTAGTAGTAGTAGTAGTAGTAGTAGTAGTAGGTAGGATAGAATATTGTTGATTTTAATAATATTGAGAATTCATATAGCTTTTCATGATTATTATTATTACTATTATCGTTGTTGTTGTTGTTGTTATTAATATTATTATTGTGGTTTTCCGATATTATGATAATGATAAAATAGTAGTAGTAATAATAATAATAATAATAATAATAATAATAATAATAATAATATCTCTT
>NC_090756.1:24598344-24610844 GCF_036898095.1 Palaemon carinicauda
CGAACCGGTCAAAACTGCTGCTTTAACGTAATTCGACTGCTCAAGACTGGTACTTTAACGCACTTCGACCTCTCAAAACTGCTACCTTGCCGTAATTTGACCTCTCAAAACTGCTACTTTAACGCAATTTGACAGCTCAAAACTGCTACTTTAACACAATTCGACCTCTCAAAACTGCAACTTTAACACAATTTGACTGCTCAAAACTGCTATTTCAATCCAATTTGACCTCTCAAAAACTGCTATTTTAAAGCAATTCGACTGCTCAAGACTGGTACTTTAACGCAATTCGACCTCTCAAAACTGCAACTTTAACGCAATTCGACTGCTCAAAACTGCTACTTTGCCGTAATTCGACCTCTCAAAACTGCTACTTTAACGCAATTCGACCGCTCAAAACTGCTACTGTAACGCAATTCGAACCGCTCAAAACTGCTACTGTAACGCAATTCGACCGCTCAAAACTGCTACTGTAACGCAATTCGACCACTCCAAACTGCTACTTTAACACAATTTGACCTCTCAAAACTGTAACTTTAATGCAATTTGACCTCTCAAAACTACTACTTTAACGCAATTCGACCTCTCAAAACTGCTACTTCAACGCAATTCGACCGCTCAAAACTGCTACTTTAACGCAATTCGACCGCTCAAAACTGCTACTTTAACGCAATTCGGCCGATCAAAACTGCTACTTTAACGCAATTCGACCGCTCATAACTGCTACTTTAACGCAATTCGGCCGCTCAAAACTGCTACTTTAACGCAATTCGGCCGCTCAATACTACTTTAACGCAATTTGACCGCTCAAATCTGCTACTTTTACGCAATTCGACCTATCACAACTGCTACTTTATTGCAACTCGACTGCTCAAGACTGCTACTTTAACGCAATTCGACCGCTCAAAACTGCTACTTTAACACAATTCTACCTATCAAAACTGCTACTTTAAAGCAATTTGACTGCTCAAGAATGCTACTTTAACGCAATTCGACCGCTCAAAACTGCTACTTTAACGCATTTCGACCTATCACAACTGCTACTTTAATGCAATTCGACTGCTCAAAACTGCTGCTTTAAACGCAATTCGACCGGTCAAAACTGCTGCTTTAACGTAATTCGACTGCTCAAGACTGGTACTTTAACGCAATTCGACCTCTCAAAACTGCTACCTTGCCGTAATTTGACCTCTCAAAACTGCTACTTTAACGCAATTTGACAGCTCAAAACTGCTACTTTAACACAATTCGACCTCTCAAAACTGCAACTTTAACACAATTTGACTGCTCAAAACTGCTATTTCAATCCAATTTGACCTCTCAAAACTGCTATTTTAAAGCAATTCGACTGCTCAAGACTGGTACTTTAACGCAATTCGACCTCTCAAAACTGCAACTTTAACGCAATTCGACTGCTCAAAACTGCTACTTTGCCGTAATTCGACCTCTCAAAACTGCTACTTTAACGCAATTTGACCAGCTCAAAACTGCTACTTTAACAAAATTCGACCTCTCAAAACTGCAACTTTAACACAATTTGACTGCTCGAAACTGCCTACTTTAATCCAATTTGACCTCTCAAAACTGCTACTGTAACCCAATTTGACCTCTCAAAACTGCTACTTTAACGCAGTTCGACCTCTCAAAACTGCTACTTTAACGCAATTCGACCTCTCAAAACTGCTACTTTAACGCAATTCGACCTCTCAAAACTGCTACTTTAACGCAATTCGACCTCTCAAAACTGCTACTTCAACGCAATTTGACCGCTCAAAACTGCTACTTTAACGCAATTTGACCGCTCAAAACTGCTACTTTAACGCAATTCAACCTCTCAAAATGGCTACTTTAACCCAATTCGACCTCTCAAAACTGCTACTTTAATGCAATTGGACCTCTCAAAATGGCTACTTTAACGCAATTGGATCTCTCAAAATGACTACTTTAACGCAATTGGACCTCTCAAAACTGCTACTTTAACACAATTCGACCTCTCCAAACTGCTACTTTAATGCAATTTGACCGCTCAAAACTGCTACTTTAATGCAATTCGACCTCAAAACTGCTACTTTAACGCAATTTGACCTCTCAAGGACTGCTACTTTAACGCAATTCGACCACTCAAAACTGCTACTTTAACTCAATTCGACCTTTCAAAACTGCTACTTTAACGCAATTCGACCTCAAAACTGCTACTTTAGCGCAGTTCAACCACTCAAAACTGCTACTTTTAATGCAATTCGACCTCTCAAAACTGCTACTTTAGCGCATTTCGACCACTCAAAACTGCTACTTTAACGCAATTAGACCTCTCAAAACTGCTACTTTAATGCAATTCGACCTCTTAAAACAGCTACTTTAATGCAATTCGACCGCTCAAAACTGCTACTTTAACGCAATTCGACCGCTCAAAACTGCTACTTTAACGCAATTCGACCTCTTAAAACAGCTACTTTAACGCAATTTCGACCTCAAAACAGCTACTTTAACGCAATTCGACCTCTCAAAACTACTACTTTAATGCAATTCGATCTCAAAACTGCTACTTTAATACAATTTGACCTCTCAAAACTGCTAGTTTAATGCAATTTGACCTCAAAACTGCTACTTTAATGCAATTTGACCTCTCAAAACTGCTACTTTAACGCAATTCGACCGCTCAAAACTTCTACTAAATCTCACTTTACCACTACATAATACCTCTACTGTAGCACTCAAAACTGGTACTTTGAAGCAATTTTTCTGCTGCTGTAGGCATAAAGATTCACCTAGTATTAATGTAGGCCTCGTCCCACCTCATGTAGAGAGAGAGAGAGAGAGAGAGAGAGAGAGAGAGAGAGAGAGCAGGTGTTCTGTAGAGATTGAAAACTTATTTTATATAAAAAAAGTTCTTGTTCATTCGAATGCTGGGCTAATCAGCGCCTAGTGCTGGAGGCCGCCACTAGGTGGCAGTAGTAGGACTGTGAGTCGTCTTTGGGGGGATAGCTTGCGCGCGCGTAAGGACTTGGAACAAGTATTTTTTTTTTAGTTTATAGGAAAGGTGGGTGAAATTTCTGTTTATTTTTTTTAGTTTATAGGAAAGGTGGGTGATTTATTTTCCGTATTTTTATTTCATGTAAAAATCAATCGAAGTTTGAATTAATATATTTGATGAAATATAGATTACTTTTTTAGCATTTCATGTATATATTTGTCATTTATTTTTTCATTTCATGAAAAGTTACTCTTCACGAAATCTCATGAAAATGTAATCTCCCCCCCTTATAACCTATGTTCTCAAACCATAGGTTTTGCCCATAGCATATGTATCGGAGCTTTCCACCGTCTCTGGCTTAAGTTTCGTTGATTTATTTTTTTATAATAAGTGATTTTTTATTTGTAACTACTCAAAAGTTCCCATGCTAGACCAAGCTGAGGATATGTACATGGTAGGTGGTAGATTAAGGTGGGTCGCCGTGGTAAACCCTATGTCAACAATCCAATAAAAGTTGTTACTGTTCTTAGTATATTTTATTTTGTTTATTACTTTTCTTGTAGTTTTTTTTTTATAATTTCCTTGTTTTCTTTCCTCACTGGGCTGTTTTTACCTACTGGAGCCCTTGGGCCTATAGCATCTTGCTTTTCCAATTAGGTTTGTAGCTTAGCTTGTAATAATAAATAATAATAATAATAATAATAATAATAATAATAATAATAATATAAATGGTAATAATAATAATAATAATAATAATAATAATAATAATAATAATAATATTAAAACAACAACAACAACAACAACAACAACAACAACAACAACAACAACAACAACAACAACAACAACAACAACAACAACAACAATAATAATAATAATAATAATAATAATAATAATAATAATATTAAAACAACAACAACAACAATAATAATAATAATAATAATAATAATAATAATAATAATAATAATAATAATAAAAGAATTTATGGTGAAAAAGGGCCGGATATTATCGCCTGTACACTATCGGATCGCACGCACACGCGCACACACACACACACACACACACACACTCACTCCATGGACGCCCCTTCGAATAAATTGATCGAATCCAATACTCTACATAATGAATAGTAGTTGCAACCATCATGCAACAAACATGTAACAAACATGTAACAAACACGCAACAAGCAAACCAGCCTTGCACAAACACAAACACGGACTGACAACAGTACAAGTGTTGTCAATCATCCAGGTGTCGAGGTTGAAGTCATTTATCAGAAATATATTCAACATTGGCTCCCTACAGCTGTGGCACTGCCTGGGGGAAAGGTGGGGGGGAGGGGGCTAGTAGGTTATCCTTTGGGGGGGGGGGGGGGGCTGGCGGGTGGGGGGGTTAGGAGCTTATCCTTAGGGGGGGGGGGTCTCATGTACTCTGTATGAGGGGGTGCCCTGGATTAACCCCAGGGGGATATAACCCCTTAGATTGATGTTGTGTTTAGAGCAGTTCCTTCAGGAGGCTATAGACTTAACAGGATACCCCCTCCCCTGTGGGAACGGGGTAGATAGCAGGTTCTAGGTAGGGGTTAGGTTACCTTAGGCACTCCCTGTGTAAGGGGTTACTTAGGGGGTATATCCCCCCGTCCCAGGTAACCCCTAATAGGAGGGGTAAATGCAGAAGCATACCCTCTTGTAGGTGGTACCTAAGTGGTAGTGTACAAAAGATATCCCCCCTGTAGGGGTCTCCCTCCTTGGGGGTACGGGCTAGTAAGGACTACCAAGGACTACTTGGGGGAGGGGCATGTACCCATAGGGATACGTAGGATAGGTACTTCCCTCCCTCTCCTTACAGGGTGTCAAATAAAAAAAACTTTTATATCACACACCTGTGTCTATTGACATCCCGCGCGTGGACTTATTGTTCTCGCTCAAGAAAGAACAGTCGATGGATTTTTGTTTAGTTGTTGTTGTTGTTGTTGTTGTTGTTGTTGGTGTTGTTCTTTGGGTTGTTTCCAGTGAGGGCATTGTTCTTTCGTTGTTATTACAACGTCTGTATGTCTATGTGTCTGTCTGTCTGCGGGTCTTTTAGTAGCTTGTATGTTTACGTTTGGATTCTGTCATTTTCTTCAGCGAGACTCTCTCTCTCTCTCTCTCTCTCTCTCTCTCTCTCTCTCTCTTTTGCCAGACTCTCTTTCACTCTTCACTCTCTCTTACATTTACCAGATATATCTCTCGCATTTGCCAGTTCTCTCTCTCTCTCTCTCTCTCTCTCTCTCTTTTGCCACACACTCTCTTCACTCTTGCATTTACCTGATATATCTCTCGCATTTGCCAGTTCTCTCTCTCTCTCTCTCTCTCTCTCTCTCTCTCTCTCATTTGCTAGAGATGTCCCTCTCTTTCTATTGCATCTGCCATACATTCTCTCTCTCTCTCTCTCTCTCTCTCTCTCTCTCTCATTTACCAGATATCGCGTTCTCGCTCTCTCTTGAATTTGCCAGATTCTCTCTCTCTCTCTCTCTCTCTCTCTCTCTCTCTCCTGCATCTGCCAAAGATGTGTATCTTAATGGTTCGCAAAACGAAATACATTGCTGAAAAGTATACAAGTATACGGATTACTTTTCACCTTCGTAAAGTGTTAAGTAAGAGGCGCGCTCGGGTTGCCATCCATTAGTTTCCACTTAAGTCGTTCACTTATGTGACAGCCACTTAAAATACAAGATGTTATTAACCGATCAATTAGGAGGTTTTAGCAGTCGCTAGATAAACAGGGAGTTTTTTACATTATTTTCTCTGTATGGATTTTATTTTACCATATATAAGATTTATATATATATATATATATATATATATACATATATATATATATATATTATATATCCATATACATATATATAATGTCAAGAATATTAAAATCAATTTTATTTTATATATCTTTTTCCTCATAATGAATTTTTGTTCCTTTTTTATTATTATTCCCAAACTCAAAATAATAAATCATATATATATTTAAATCAGTATCGAATTCATATACAGTAGATATATATATATATATATATGTATTATATATATATCATATATATATGTATATTATTATATATATATATATATATGTATATATATATATATATATATACTGTATATACTGCATACCTAAACTATACAAGCCAATAAATAATTTGATTATAAAATCCTCTCACAGTTACCATATTGAAAACCTATAAAAAGTATTTTTCATCTTCAAAAACAGGGTCTCTATCACCTCCATAAAAATTCTCCTCTCTCTCTCTCCTCTCCTCCTCTCTCTCTCTCTCTCTCTCCTGAATGCATCATTATCCAAACCCTCTATTGATAAACATGATTTGGGATGACAGATAAACATACAGACATATTTTGATTGACAGGTAGAAATCTACTATTACTACTACTACTACTAACTACTACTACTACTACTACTACTATCATTAATATTCACTATCATCATTATCTCTTACGCCTATTAACACTCTGTTAAATTTCGCCTGTCTATTCTATCCTGAGCTTTTAATTCAATACTTCTCCATCCATCATCCCTTACTTCACGCTTCATAGTCCTCAGCCATGTAGGCCTGGGTCTTCCAACTAAATAATAAAGTTCAAGTATATATATATATATATATATATATTATAATCATGGCTGAATATGTGTGCATATCTAAATAACTATCAATCATCTTTTTTTGACGGGATGCGTACACTAATGATAACAATAGTAATAGTAAATAGATAGGGTATGAAGGTACATTCGTGGCGCAATATGTGTAAGACGGACTGACGTACGGCTGATGGTCTTCTTTGCAGATATTTAGAGTATTTGAAATATCTCCTCCAACGAAGGTGGAAGGAGGTTATGTTTTTTATCCCCTATTTGTTTTGTTTGTGTGTGTTTGTTTGTTTGTGAAGTTTCCTTACAACAGTTTTAATCGTAGAGAAATAAAACTCTGAAGGATTAACTTTTATGTGAAAAGCTAGAAATTATCACATTTTAGAAGGTCAAGGTCAAAGGTCAAGGTCACAGTCTAGCAAAATGTCCAATTCACGTAATCAGGCATAAGTTTGGACATCGTTGTCACAGAGAGTCTTCAAACTTGGTTCATATTTGAGTGTATGAAAATCCACGCCAATTAAATCATATTAAGGTCAAAGGTCAAGGTCAGGGTTAAGCAAAAGGTCGGGAAATAACCTGCCGCGGCGGAGGTCTGCACTCTACTGAGTGCCCCTCTAGTTCAATTTAGATTTTTAAGCTATGAAATATCCTTAATCTTTTACAGAATATTTAGCTGTTTTTATTCAGTAATGAATTCGTGGCCGAGAGGATAGCGTTACTGGGCATAACATACAGTACAAGGGTTCGAAACCTTTGCTAGCTTTAATGAAATCAACATTATATGAGATTTAGCAACCTCACACAATTTAAATAGATTCTTTTTTATTTATAGTTATGAACTGAATAAGCATAGTTAAGTAAATGATAATAAAACTATAACTATAACTATAACTATAACTATAACTATAACATGACTTTATTAATCTTGTTATATTTATCCTTAAAGAGGTTGTATAACTTGACACGAAGTCAGGACCCCCTAAACTCTATAATGTTATTTACGACCTTGTTTTGGATATTGCAAAACTATACCTCAACTTCAGCCAATCGCGAAGCAGTTATTGACAAAATGGTGAGTTATGATTGGCTGCTATGAAACGCCACCTAAACTCCCCTTGTCGTTCCCCGAGTATTTTCTTCAACATTCGCGCTTTTTTTTTTTCTTTTTTTTCTTTTATTAATTCTGGCTGGTATTTCGGACTTGGGGAAGGGGGGGGGGTCCTTGAAACCAGGGGGGGGGGTGTGTTATATGTATATACTGGTATTGGATTTCATTATCGACTGGTTTGAAATAGTTCGCTGTTTATGGTAGCTGATATTTACCTTGGATATTTTTATTTCAACGTTGTTATTATTATTATTATTATTATTATTATTATTAGCCAAGCTACAACCCTAGATGGAAAAGCAAGATGCTCTAAGCCCAAGGGCTCCAATGGGGATAAATAGCCCAGTGAGGAAAGGAAATAAGGAAATAATAAATGATGAGAAATTAACAATAAACCATTCTAAAATCAGTAACAACATCAAAACATTGTTGACGAAAAGAGATGATTAAGACGGAACTGTTATTATTATTATTATTACTTACTAAGCTACAACCCTAGTTGGAAAAGCAGTATGCTATAAGCCCTGGGGCTCCAACAGGGAAAATAGCTCAGTGCGGAAAGGAAAAAAGGAAAATAAAATATTCTAAGAAGAGTAACCACAATAAATATCTCCTATATAAACTATAAAAACTTTAACAAAACAAAAGGAAGAGAAATAAGATAGGAGAGTGTGCTCGAGTTGTACCCTCAAGCAAGAGAACTCTAACCCAAGACAGTGAAAGGCCATGGTACAGAGGCTATGGCACTACCCAAGACTAGAGAACAGTGGTTTGATTTTGGAGTGTCCTTCTCCTAGAAGAGCTGCTTACCATAGCTAAAGAGTCTCTTCTACCCTTACCAAGAGGAAAGTGGCACTGAACAATTACAGTGCAATAACCCCTTGGGTGATGAAGAGTTGTTTGGTAATCTGTGTTGTCAGGTGTATGAGGATAGAGGAGAATATGAGAAGAATATGCCAGACTATTCAGTGTGTATGTAGGGCAAAGGGAAAATGAACCGTAACCAGAGAGGAGGATCCAATGTAGTACTGTCTGGCCAGTCAAAAAGACCCCATAACTCTCTAGCGGTAGTATCTCAACGGGGTACTCAAATCCTTCAGATTGTAATAACATTGACAATTGTGAATTTAATTTTTTATAAGTAAATAGATAATTTTGTTTAAATCAAATGTTACACGTTTGACGTTACTTTTTTAGAATGATTTATTGTTAATTTGTTCTCTTCATTTATTTATTTCCTTATTTCCTTTCCCCCACTGGGCTATTTTTCCCTGTTGGAGCCCCTGGGCTTATAGCATCTTGCTTTTTCCAACTAAGGTTGTAGCTTGGATAGTAATAATAATAATACACAAACAACACGTCACACGTTTCAGACTATCCACCTGACCACGCCTAGACTCCTATAGTCCATTTCTTTTAGAGAGTCATATTTGCACCGACTCGCAGCGGTGCCCTTTTAGCTCGGAAAAGTTTCCTGATCGCTGATTGGTTAGAATTATCTCGTCCAACCAATCAGCGACCAGGGAAACTTTTCCGAGCTAAAAGGACACCGCTACGAGTCGGTGCAAATATGCATCGCTAAAATAAATGGACTATAGGTACTGGGAGGAAAGGACGCTAGTGACTGGTACAACACGTGAACATACGCTCCCGGGGTCTAAGCGATGACAGGCAGGGCAGCCGATCGGGACTACGGTCTACCCCCAAAGGTCTATCCAAAAGGTCTACCCCAGAGCCGAAGCAAAGTCCTTCAAAAAGAAGTCTAAGTTTATTTAGTTAATTTATTTCTCACTACATACTTTCCTCTTACTTTTAAACCCATTTTTTTGCCACTCATGAATGGCAGAGGTAAGGGACAGTGACATCGCCCTATCGAGCTGGACAATGCCCTAGAGACTGACCATATACACATGCGATCAATGGGCTATCGATAACAAGTAGTCGCTTCCCCCAAGCAAAGACCAGGGAAGGCTAGACAATGGCTGGTGATAACAAGTCCTCTCTCCACCCAAGCTAGGATCAGGGAGGGCCAGGTAATGGCTCTAGATAACAAGTCCCCCTCTCCACCCAAGCTAGGATCAGGGGAGGGCCAGGTAATGGCTCTAGATAACAAGTCCCCTCTCCACCCAAGCTAGGATCAGGGAGGGCCAGGTAATGGCTATAGATAACAAGCCCCCTCTCCACTCAAGCTAGGAACATGGAGGACCAGGCAATGGTTGCTGATGATTCAGCATGTAAACCTATTAGATCCCATAAAAACATTATCGTTAGCTCACAAGGATGGTGAGATTGCAGACACTACAAGAAACTATCGAGCTTGAGCGGGACTCGAAGCCCATTCCGGCAGATCACCGGGAGGGACGTTTCCAATAGGCCACCACAGCCCGTGGATTTGGAACCATATGGGTCTGCCCTGTTCTTTTCTTTCGTGTCGTAAAATTACTTTTTTTCATTTTTTTTATTCTATCCTTCCTTGGTTAAATGCATATATGTATAGATTATTATTATTATTGTTGTTGTTGTTGCTGTTGTTAGGCTATTATTATTATTATTTAGAAAAAGGATAATCATTAGAATTAATATTGAGATACTACCACTAGAGAGTTATGGGGTCTTTTGACTGGCCAGATAGTACTACATTGGATCCTTCTCTCTGGTTACGGTTCATTTTCCATTTGCCTATACACTCACACACCGAATAGTGTGGCCTATTCTTTACATATTCTCCTCTGTCCTCCTACACCTGACAACACTGAGATTACCAAAACAATTCTTCTTGCTGCACTGTATTTGTTCAGAGGCCACTTTCCTCTTTGTAAGGGTAAAAGGGGACCATGGTAAGCAGCTCTTCTAGAAGAAGGACACTCCAAAATCAAACCATTGTTCTCTAATCTTGGGTAGTGCTATAGCCTCTGTACCATGGTCTTCCACTGTCTTGGGTTAGAGTTCTCTTGCTTGAGGGTACACTCGGGCACACTGTTCTATCTTATATCTTATTTCTCTTCCTCTTGTTTTGTTAAAGTTTTTATAGTTTATAAAGTGATATTTATTTTAATGATGTTGCTCTTCTTAAGATATTTTATTTTTCCTGGTTCCCTTTCCTCACTGAGCTATTCTCCCTGTTGGGGCCCTTGGGCTTATAGCACCCTGCTTTTCCAACTAGGGTTGTAGCTTAGCAAGTAATAATAATAATAGAAATTTAATAGTAGACTAATACCACGAGGTTCAAAGCCATTATTATTATTATTATTATTATTATTATTATTATTATTATTATTATTATTATTATTATTATTATTCCTGACTACCAACACGAAGCATTTCCCAAGCGCTAACGTTAACAAGGCTAAATTAAAACAATTTCATTTTCACTTGAAA
This sequence comes from Palaemon carinicauda, assembly GCF_036898095.1. Taxonomy (NCBI): domain Eukaryota; kingdom Metazoa; phylum Arthropoda; class Malacostraca; order Decapoda; family Palaemonidae; genus Palaemon; species Palaemon carinicauda. Next base: position 24,609,441 of record NC_090756.1, read on the forward strand.
TTATAATTTGAGTCAAGTTTTCCGTGACGTCATACAGTCATTGGAGCGCAACGAGAAAGGACATTTCGACTGCTTGAATCATGCATTTGTCCTTATTGTCCTTGTTCTTTGTGTATGTGGTTTCTTGTGTCTGCGAGCTCATTGCCTGGCCCTCCCTGGTCCTAGCTTGGGTGGAGAAGGGAATTGTTATCAGCAGCCATTGCCTGGCCCTCCCTGGTCTTACTCCCTGGTCTTAGCTTGGCCGGAGAAGGGAATTGTTATCAGCAGCCATTGCCTGGCCCTCCCCTGGTCTTACTCCCTGGTCTTACTCCCTGGTCTTAGCTTGGCCGGAGAAGGGAATTGTTATCAACAGCCATTGCCTGGCCCTCCCTGGTCTTAGCTTGGCTGGAGAAGGGAATTGTTATCATCAGCCATTGCCTGGCCCTCGCTGGTCTTAGCTTGGCTGGAGAAGGGAATTGTTATCATCAGCCATTGCCTGGCCCTCCCTGGTCTTACTCCCCTGGTCTTACTCCCTGGTCTTAGCTTGGCCGGAGAAGGGAATTGTTATCAACAGCCATTGCCTGGCCCTCGCTGGTCTTAGCTTGGCCGGAGAAGGGAATTGTTATCAGCAGCCATTGCCTGGCCCTCCCTGGTCTTAGCTTGGCTGGAGAAGGGAATTGTTTTCAGCAGCCATTGCCTGGCCCTCCCTGGTCTTAGCTTGACTGGAGAAGGGAATTGTTTTCAGCAGCCATTGCCTGGCCCTCCCTGGTCTTAGCTTGGCTGGAGAAAGGGAATTGTTATCAGCAGCCATTGCCTGGCCCCTCTCTGGTCTTACTCCCTGGTCTTAGCTTGGCTGGAGAAGGGAATTGTCTTTCAGCAGCCATTGCCTGGCCCTCCCTGGTCTTAGCTTGGCTGGAGAAGGGAATTGTTTTCAGCAGCCATTGCCTGGCCCTCCCTGGTCTTAGCTTGGCTGGAGAAGGGAATTGTTTTCAGCAGCCATTGCCTGGCCCTCCCTGGTCTTAGCTTGGCTGGAGAAGGGAATTGTTATCAGCAGCCATTCCCTGGCCCTCCCTGGTCCTAACTTGGGTGTGGAGAGGGGACTTGTTATCAGCAGCCATTGCCCCGGCCTCCCTGGTCCTAGCTTGGGTGGAGAGGGGGACTTGTTATCACCAGCCATTGTCTAGCCCTTCCCTGGTCTTCGCTTGGGGGAAGTGACTACTTATTATCTATAGCCACTGTCCCTTGCCTCTGCCATTCATGAGCGGCCTTTAAATCCTTTAAATGGTTTGTTGACATTCTTACCGTTGTTAATATTAGTTAATATATGTTAATTAGTTAGTTATGGATAACCTAAAAACCATCATTCGACGCTCTATAGTAAGTCTCACCTCCCGCCTGCGATCTAGTGAAAATCCCCTAATTCAA
>NC_090756.1:24613344-24618344 GCF_036898095.1 Palaemon carinicauda
CTTATCTCTATTATTCTATTTCTTCTTCTTCTTCTACTTCTTCTTCTTCTTCTTCCAAAAGGTTGTTCAATTCTTTCTTATCTCTATTATTCTATTTCTTCTTCTTCTTCTTCTTCTTTTTCCAAAAGGTTGTTCAATTCTTTCTTGATATTTCTATCATCATGTTTTTCTTATTTTTCTTATAATTCGTTTTCTCTATTCCTTTTTTTCTACTTCTTCTTCCAAAAGGTTATTCTTCTCTTTCTTCATATTTTCCAACTTCTTGTTTTATTTTTCTTATCTCTTATTCCTTTTATTCTATTTCTTCTTATGAAAAGTTATTTTTATCCCATTTAATATTTATCTTCATTATAGTTTTCTTATTTTTCTTCATATTCATCTTCGTTGTTTTTATCCTTATTCACTTTCATGATTATCTTCTTTCGATTTCGTTTTATCCTTCTTTCTGTTATTCTATTTCTTCTTCTGAAAGTTTATTCTTATCCTTTTTTTCTTGATATTTTTCTTCATCTTTGTTCTCTGTTTTTTCTTATTCATCTTCGTTGTTTTCTTCTTATCCATCTTCTATTTCTTCTGAAAGTTTTCTTATTTTCTTTTTATTCATCTTCGTTGTTTTCTCGTTAATCAATTGTCTTTAAGATTATCTTCTTCTTCCACTCTTGCTTGTTATTCGTGTTTTTCTTGTTCCTCTTTTATTCATATTTTCCTTTGCTGTTTATCCATTGTCTTTAAGATTATCTTCTTTTCCTCTATTTTTCTCGTTCTTCGTGTTTTTCTTCTTTCTCTTATTCATATTTTCCTTTTCTCTTTATCCATTATCTTTAGGATTATCTTCTTATTCCCACTTTTTCTTGTTATTAGTGTTTTTTCTTCTTCCTCTTTTATTCGTATTTTCCTTTTCTCTTTATCCATGTCTTTAAGATTATCATCCTCTTCCCACTTTTTCTCGTTCTTCGTGTTTTTTCCTTCCTCTTTTATTCGTATTTTCCTTTTTTCTTTATCCATTATCTTTAAGATTATTTTCATCCCACTATTTTTCTCTTTCGTGTTTTTTCCTTCCTCTTTTATTCGTATTTTCCTTTTTTCTTTATCCATTATCTTTAACATTATTTTCATCCCACTATTTTTCTCTTTCGTGTTTTTTCCTTCCTCTTTTATTCGTATTTTCCCTTTCTTTTTATCCATTATCTTTAAGATTATTTTCTTCCCACTATTTTCTCTCGCGTTTTTTCCTTCCTCTTTTATTCGTATTTTCCTTTTCTCTTTATCCATTATCTTTAAGATTATTTTCTTCCCACTATTTTCTCTTTCGCATATTTTCCTTCCTCTTTTATTCGTATTTTTCTCCTTCCTCTTTTATTCATAATTTTCCTTTTCTTTTTATCCATTATCTTTAAGATTATTTTCTTCCCACAATTTTTCTCTTTCGTGTTTTTCCTTCCTCTTTTATTCGTATTTTTCCTCCATCTTTATTATATGGTATCTGGCAAAAATATCCATTTTATAGGTTTCAAGTCTTCAAATACTTAAGTAACATCTGTGACCACTTCTCTTAACCCTTCAACCCCTTCTTAAAGAGGTTTCTAAGCGTCTTAACCCCAGTAGAGACTTATCCTCAACCTCATCTTCGGCCTTTTTCCCTCAACCTCAACTTTGGCCTTTTTCCCTCAACCTCAACTTCGGGCTTTTTCCCTCAACCTCATCTTCGGCCTTTTTCCCTCAACCTCATCTTCGGCCTTTTTCCCTCAACCTCATCTTCGGCCTTTTTCCCTCAACCTCATCTTCGGCCTTTTTCCCTCAACCTCATCTTTAGCCTTTTTCCCTTTCAAGGTTTAAAGGCCGCTCATGAATGGCAGAGGCAAGGGGGCAGTGACATTGCCCTATCAATCAGGACAATGTCCTAGAGACTAACCATATGATCAGCGCCCAAGCCCCTCCCCCCTCTCCACCCAAGCTATGACCAAGGAGGGCCAGGCAATATAGCTAATGATGACACAGGAGATATAACTATAGGCTCCCCCAAAATAAGGATGGTGAGGTTGCACCGACCAAAGAAACTACAAGCCCCCTCTCCACCCAAGCCAGGACCAAGGAGGGCCAGGCAATATAGCTAATGATGACACAGGAGATAGAACTATAGGCTCCTCCAAAATAAGGATGGTGAGGTTGCACCGACCAAAGAAACTAACGAGTTTTAGCGGGACTCGAAACCCAGTCTGGCGTTTACCAGTCAGGGACTTTACCACATCGGCCACTATATGAGGTTGTGATATATTCATAAAATCCCCAAGAGGTTGTTGTTTCCATAACCCCATTAACAACCTTTTTTTTTCAATTTGTACTTGAGGTGAGGTTTATTTATCTATACTTTCTACATCAGTGAGGTTGAAGTGTCTTAACTCAACCCCAGTATAGTCTCTCTCTCTCTCTCAACCCCATTTTGAGCATTTATCCCCTTTGCAAGACTGATGAGGTTGTGATATTATTCATAAAATTCCCAAGAGGTTGTTGATTTAACCCCATTAACAACCTATTTTCCATTTTTACATCAGTGGGGTTGTGAGGTTCCAAACCTATTTTCTATTTTTACATCAGTAGGGTTGTGAGGTTCCAAACCTTTCTATTTTTACATCAGTGGGGTTGTGAGGTTCCACTACCCCTGACTATACCTAACCCACTGGGCTTTTGGGGTTTCTTAACCCATTAACCCCAGGAGGTATAAGGAAAGTTCCTGATGACTTGCTGGTCTGTTGACTTAAATGAGGACTTACAGATGTCTTAATGATGTTGGTGGTGGTAGTAGTAGTAGTAGTAGTAGTAGTTAGTAGAAGTAGTATCTACAACTTCTCTTTCATGGTAATGGCTTTTTCTTTTCCTTCTTTCTGTGTTTGTCGACGTTAACTCTGCAAGAACATTGTTTAACAGAATGGCCTCTTAATTAGCTCTCTCTCTCTCTCTCTCTCTCTCTCTCTCTCTCTCTCAACATGCAAATTCTTAAAAGCACACATTCAATATTCAAACTTTTACATTATTCTTGACCACAAGAATATTGAGAAAATGACCTCTCTCTCTCTCTCTCTCTCTCTCTCTCTCTCTCATACAGTAGTAAGCCAATAGAATACATTATTCCATAGTAATCGGTAAAATTATTCAAAATTCTGATATAGTTACTGGTAAAATTATTCTATAATGAAGGGTAGAATTATTCAAAATTCTAATATAGTGATTGGTAAAATTATTGTATTGTTATTGGTAAATGTATTCTATAGTGATTGGTAAAATTATGCTATAGTGAATGGTAGAATTATTCAAAATTCTAATATAGTGATTGGTAAAATTATTGTATTGTTATTGGTAAATGTATTCTATAGTGACTGGTAAAATTATGCTATAGTGAATGGTAGAATTATTCAAAATTCCAATATAGTGATTGGTAAAATTATTGTATTGTTATTGGTAAATTTATTCTATAGTGAATGGTAAACTTATTCAAAATTCTAATATAGTGAATGGTTAAAATTATAGTATAGTGATGGGATAATTGGCCCATACAATGACAGGTATAATCACTCGTATAATGAATGAAATAGAAAACAACTGTATAATGCTTATTATAATGAGACATACTTCTTACCCAAAGTATGATATTGATATAATATTTATGATGAATATTTATATTATAAAATTACTATGATGCTATATAATTCTTATGTTGTAGTATTTATAATACATCATATATTCAGATGTAGTGAGTATAATGAGAGTTATTATAATTATAATGACTTTGGTAAGAATATAATGCTTGGTATAATTATATATATTATGACATCATTATCATGATAGTTTATCTTTTAAGCACAAAATCTCTCTCTCTCTCTCTCTCTCTCTCTCTCTCTCTCTCTCAGAGGATTCCTGTGGTATAATGATGAGGGACAGTATACCCAGGATAGCATAGGAAAGGTCCTTCTGTAGGAGTCCACCCTCGCTATGCTATACCCTCTGGTAATTTCATACCTTCCCTTTCGCCCAAGAGAGAGAGAGAGAGAGAGAGAGAGAGAGAGAGAGAGAGAGAGAATGAATATTTTCCATATAAAACATATGTGAAGTGTTGATGATCATGGCAGAAAATTATTTGTTTATTTTGAGAAGAGAGAGAGAGAGAGAGAGAGAGAGAGAGAAAGAGAGAGAGAGAGAGAGAGAGAGAGAGAGAGCAGCATCTGATTCTACTACTCCTACTTTACGACCTTCGTTAAAAGCTTTTAGCTGTCTCGTTCAATTTCGGTTCGTAATCGCAAAAGTTGATCAGCATAATTAAGGAATAACTCCAAATAACTCGGGTACAGACTTTCGACTTTAGGACCCCCCCTCCCCCCTCTCCCTCTCTCCCTCTCCCTCTCCCTCTCCCTCCCTCTCCCTCTGGTGTCAATTACGGAGGGGGAGGGGTTTAATGATACCCATCTTGTCCTCGACTTTAGATTCTTGATGACCTTTTTTTTCCTGGAGAGAGACGGTTTACTATTTTTGGATATTATGATTTTAATATATCTGTTTGATACATGCAATTGCCGATTGGTAAATAGGATCAGGAGTAATAACCCTTGGAGAGAGAGAGAGAGAGAGAGAGAGAGAGAGAGAGCGATTAAATTCACTTATCTGCCTAGGATTCATCTCAACGGTTTATGTCCATATAGATTAATGAGCATTGGATTTATCACAATGCTCTGTGTCTATATAGATTAATGAGCATTGGAGACATAAATATCCATGTCTCAGACTCACCGTTTTACTGAACTAGTCACTCTCCTGTCTATACACTACACTCAATATTTTTAATGGGGCGCATTTGCGCAGACTCGCAGGGGGTGCCCTTTTAGCTCAGAAGAGTTTCCTACTAGCTGATTGGTTAGAATGATTTTGTCCAACCAATCAGCCAGTAGGAAACTTTTGCGAGCTAAAGGGGCACCCCTTGCGAGTCAGTACCAATGCGCCTCATTAAAAAA
>NC_090756.1:24623344-24626264 GCF_036898095.1 Palaemon carinicauda
AGAGAGAGAGAGAGAGAGTTGGTACCTCTTTAAATATAAGGAATATTTTGCATCGTTCGGTGAAAGTATCGAGAGCATTCAGTGCCGGTATCCAGTGACCTTACAAACGTGGTTCGAAGGATGCACCGACTCCATTAGAGGTTAGCTGATTAGTAACTATAAATAGTAGCCAAATTATGCATATATATATATATATATATTATATATATATTATATAATATATATACTCATTATATATATATATATATATATTATGTATATATATATATATATATTAAAAGATTAATATTCAAATTAATAAAAGCATATTATTTATGACTCGGTAAAAATCCAGCACTGCTTGTAATCTCACAATGACTCTTAGACTATTTTAGAATCTTCTGGTCCGGACCATTTGCCCTTATTTACTCGTAATTACTAGAACCTGTGCTGTCTGGCAACTCTTTATGGTCGCCGCTTGAAATTGTGTTAGTTACGATTATATGTTTGCAAGCATTTTAAGGTTCAGAATGAGGGTTGTAGTTCCAATTGATTGTTGAAATAATGCTTACTAGCAGCACGTCGACCCCTGTGACGTTTAAGTATACATTATTTGTACCCATTTTCTCACTCTAGTTTGCAAATATTTAAAAAAGAAGTTTCTAGCAATTTACAGTCTAGCCACGCCCTTATTCTCCACCTTTTATTTCCCTTTTTTTCAAACCCACTGATCTTTTATCTCCACCTTTTCTTCACCGTTCACCCAGTTGCTCCACCTCTTTCACATTATCCCCCCCCCCCCACATACACACACACTTCTCCTCTGTCTCTTCCCCTCCCCCTTTCTCTTCCCTACCCCCACCTCCCCCTTTCTCTTCCCTACCCCCCACCTCCCCTCCTCTGTCTTTACCCCCCCCCTCTCTTTCCGTCTTCTTCCCCCCCCCCAGTTCTTTCATCCATTATCATCAATGAGGAGCGGATAAGACCACAGATAAACAGAACCATTTGAGTTTGGGACGTCTCCTGCGTGACCTTTAGCTTTGAAGTAGTACGTTGGACGTAAAGTTTGTTCCTGATGTTGATAATGGACTGAGTAGCTTAAAAGAGAGAGAGAGAGAGAGAGAGAGAGAGAGAGAGAGAGAGAGAGAGAGAACTTTAGTCCAAATTCATGGAGTTGGTACCTTAAAATGAGAGATTAAGAAGTCCTAATGAGGCAAATGGATCTCTCTCTCTCTCTCTCTCTCTCTCTCTCTCTCTCTCTCCTCACACCAGACATTAGCAAGGAATGAACTGCAGTACACAAGTAGTAGTAGTGGAGGCGGGAAGGAAATGGGCAGACCCATCTGGTACTAGTTACTAACCCTGCAATCTTCTAAGTTATATTAGTCTGTCACATCTCTTGCTATTATTGAAGTTGTTGCCATCTAACTTTGCAACGATTAATTAACATAGGAATTTTTACCTCCTACAACGAAGTTTTTAAGGAGGTTATGTTTTACCCCCCTGTTTGTATGTTTGTTTCTGTGTCTGTGTGTTTTGTGAACAACTTCCTGACCAGAATTTTAATCGTAGAGTTATGAAAATTGCAGGGATTAACTGTTACGTAAAAAGCAGACAAAGATTGAATTTTGGAAGGTCAAGGGCAAAGGTCAAGGTCATTGGTCTTGCAAAATATCCAATTCGCGTAATCAAACTTGGTTCATATTTGGGTGTATGATTTTACCATTACAAAAAATATTATTGTTATTACTAATTACTATTAAAATTAATAATATTATTATTAATATTATCATAAAAAATTATTTACTAAAATTTTTAAAATTATATTAAAATGAATAAGATTATCATTATTATTATTATTATTATTATTATTATTATTATTATTATTATTATTATTATTGAATTTAATAGTTTTACTAAAATTATTAAAATTACTATTAATCCTAAAATTATTATTATTAATATTAGTAGTAGTAGTAGTAGTAGTAGTAGTAGTAGTGTTATTATGTTGCGTTTCTGTAAGATTTGTTATTCAATGAATAATATTTTATTTTCAAACGTGAATAACAGATGGTTCTGCCCCCATATCTTTTCTTAACAACTTCATTTCAGTCCCTATTTCATTGAATTCTAAACGAAATTTTCATCCTTAATCGATTTCCCACTGTCTGAGCCAAATCAGCAGATGGGTCTGCTCACTTCTTTCCACCTTAAGCAGATTTCACTTTCCTATTTCTATCCTCTCACTGTGAAGACAACAGATGGGTCTGCTCACTTATTTCCTTCACCACTTCCTGTTTCCTCTGCTGGGCGACTGGCTTGTTTCTATACCGCGTGAGCTAGTTGGAGCTGATCCCAACAAATGGGTCTGCCCCGTTCATTTTACTCTCCATGATATGTATTCTATAGCACGATGCCATCTTGTTTATGAGGTCATGCAATAGAGCATGGTGGTATGCCCTATTTTTTAGTTGTTTATAAAGATATATATATATATATATATATGTAGGCCTGCTGTAGATATATGTATATTTTATATATATATATATATATATATGATATATATGTTATTATATACGTAAAATATGCATACATATACAGCAGGCCTACATATATATACGTGTATATATATATATATATATATGCCTGCTGTATGTATATGTATATTTTATGTATACATTAATATATATAGTGTATATATATGTGTGTGTATATTTGGTATGTATATGTATACTATACACTATATATTTCATTACTAGCTTATATAATGATTTCTATATCATATTCTTCGTCCTTTCTTGTATTTTCCATTTTAAATAACAAAAAAAAAAAAACATTGAAAGTAATAACAAAAACAAGACCAAGTAATCCCTGATAAAGGAAAGGAAAGAAGCAAGGCAATAAGGGGGGAGGGGGAGATAGGGAGAGAGAGAGGGAGAGG
>NC_090756.1:24626764-24629264 GCF_036898095.1 Palaemon carinicauda
GTTCTGTTCTATTCTATCTCTCTCTCTCTCTCTCTCTCTCTCTCTCTCTAGTAAGTTTTCTTTTTTATTTTCATTTTTTTTTCTTAATTATGTTCTGTTCTATTCTGTCTATATCGTCTAAATTTCTCTCTCTCTCTCTCTCTCTCTCTCTCTCTCTCTCTCTCTCTCTCTTTTTTTTTGGGGGGGGGGTATTCAAAAAGTTAGAACTTTGACATTAGTTCCCGCTTTCCATAGCTGTTCATTATTATTATTATTATTATTATTATTATTATTATTATTATTATTATTATTACTAGCCAAGCCACAACCCTAGTTGGAAAAGCAAGATGCTATAAGCCCAAGGGCTCCAATAGGGAAAAATGGTTTAAGTCAGGGCCGGATGCTATGACTCGGATGACGTCATTTAAGATGAATTAAAATATACAGAATTGTATTATCATCATCATCATCTCCTCCTACGCCCATTGACGCCAAAGGGCATCGGTTAGATTTCGCCAGTCGTCTCTATCTGGAGCTTTTAAATCAATACTTCCCCATTCATCATCTCCCACTTTACGCTTCATAGTCCTCAGTCACGTAGGCCTGTGTCTTCCAACTCTTCTAGTGCCTTGTGTGGCCCAATTAAATGTTTGGTGAACTAATCTCTCTCGGGGAGTGCGAAGAGCTTGCCTAAATCATCTCCATCTACCCCATGATCTCGGCCACAGAAGACACTCATGTAACCTCTCTTTTAGTTTCTTTTCTAATCCTGCCATTTAACTCTCAATATTCTTCTGAGGACTTTGTTCTCAAATCTACTAAATATATTAGAGATTGTTTCATTGTCATACCATGACTTATATCCAGAGAGTAACACTGATCTCACTAAACTGATATAGTCTGATTTTTAATATATTAATATTAAAATTAATATATTGATCTACATATTAATATGTAGATTAATAACTACAAAATGTTGAAAAGACAGAGAATTGATATTAAAAAACCGGATGAAAATTTAAAATTAAGATTCTGTAAACGTAACACTAAGAAAGTCGAGAAAATGTTACAGAGAGAGAGAGAGAGAGAGAGAGAGAGAGAGAGAGAGAGAAGCACCTGGTCTGATACAGATTGAATCATTAATATCAAATGAACGACGATTTTTCGACTACGACATTACGAAGAGTCTCCAGAAGCGCGGGAAAAAGCGATTTGTCTGCGGCCCTGACTTCTAACTTATGAATGGAGGAGAAGAGCAGCCTTAAATAGGGGGGGGGGGGGTCGGAAATATGCCGCCAGAAGTTCGAAAATATGTCTCGGAGGTTCGGGAATATGTCTCGGAGGTTCGAAAATATGTCTCGGAGGTTCGAAAATATGTCTCGGAGGTTCGGGAATATGTCTCGGAGGTTCGAAAATATGTCTCGGAGGTTCGGAAATATGTCTCGGAGGTTCGGAAATATGTCTCGGAGGTTCGGAAATATGTCTCGGAGGTTCGAAAATATGTCTCGGAGGTTCGAAAATATGTCTCGGAGGTTAGGGAATATGTCTCGGAGGTTCGAAAATATGTCTCGGAGGTTCGGGAATATGTCTCGGAGGATCGAAAATATGTCTCGGAGGTTCGGGAATATGTCTCGGAGGTTCGAAAATATGTCTCGGAGGTTCGGGAATATGTCTCGGAGGTTCGAAAATATGTCTCGGAGGTTCGAAAATATGTCTCGGAGGTTCGAAAATATGTCTCGGAGGTTCGGGAATGTTCGTGGGGGACTTGATAATGTGCCTGATAGTCAGGAATATGCTTAGAGGGTTTAAAAATGTGTCTGGCATTCAGAAATAAGATTAAAGGAGTTGAAAATGTGCAAGATAAAATAAGTTTAGAGGATTTGAAAATTTGTTGGATCAAATAAATGTAGAGGACTTGAAAATGTGCAAGATAATATAAGTGTAGAGGACATGAAAATATGCAAGATAAAATAAGTGTAGAGAACTTGAAAATGTGCAAGATAATATAAGTGTAGAGGACATGAAAATATGCAAGATAAAATAAGAGTAGAGAACTTGAAAATGTGCAAGATAATATAAGTGTAGAGGACATGAAAATATGCAAGATAAAATAAGTGTAGAGAACTTGAAAATGTGCAAGATAATATAAGTGTAGAGGACATGAAAATATGCAAGATAAAATAAGAGTAGAGAACTTGAAAATGTGCAAGATAATATAAGTGTAGAGGACATGAAAATATGCAAGATAAAATAAGAGTAGAGAACTTGAAAATGTGCAAGATAATATAAGTGTAGAGGACATGAAAATATGCAAGATAAAATAAGTGTAGAGAACTTGAAAATGTGCAAGATAATATAAGTGTAGAGGACATGAAAATATGCAAGATAAAATAAGAGTAGAGAACTTGAAAATGTGCAAGATAATATAAGTGTAGAGGACATGAAAATATGCAAGATAAAATAAGAGTAGAGAACTTGAAAATGTGCAAGATAATATAAGTGTAGAGGACATGAAAAATAT
>NC_090756.1:24634264-24644264 GCF_036898095.1 Palaemon carinicauda
GTTTGCTTTAAAAGGTTATGTAAAGCGTAGTTTAAAGCGTTCTGTAAAGTGTGGATTAAAAGGTTATGTAAAGCATGGTATAAATGGTTATGAAAAAGTTGATCTAAAAGAGCGTGTAAAGTATGATTTGAAGTTCGTGTGAAGTATGATTCAAAAGTCGTGTAAAGTATGATTTAAAAGGTGTAATGTGTGGTTTAAAATGTCGTGTAAAGTATGATTTATAAGGTCGAGTAAACTGTGGTTTAAATGTCCTGTAAAGTGTAGTTTGAAAGGTGGTGTAAAGTGTGTTTAAAAGGTTGTGTAAAGTGAGGTTTAAATTATGTAAAGAATGTTTTAAAAGGCCGTGTAAAGTAGTTTAAATCCCCCAAGAAATTCTGATTTGAATCGTCTAGTATAATGTAATTAAAAAGTCCAGTGAAGTGTGACTTAAATCGTCCAAAATAGAGTCAGATTTAAAAAAAAAGAAAAAAAAGAAAAAAAAAAACTTAAGTATAAGGTGATGCAAAGTCTGGATCTGATATACAAAAATAAGAGGAATAATTTGAAATCTAGTAACTGTGATTCAAAAATGAAGAAGGTGTGATTTAAGATATTATTTAAAACCCATATTTAGGCCAAAATAAGATTTAATTTTAATAAAGTCATATTGAAAAACTATTTTAATTTTTAAGTAAAATTCCCGTCTATAATAATTGTGACAAGTAAAAGTAAAATAAAAAGTTTAGAAGAGTTAAATCTACAGAAAAGTGTAATGAAAGTGAGATTTAAAAGTCCAATAAAAGTAAAATCTAATGATTTATAGAAAGGTAATTTGAAGCCTCATGAGAATATGATTTTAAAGAACAGAAATTATATTTCAAATACATTAAATGTAAGGTAGAGAGAATCTTTTACGTCAAGATAATAGAGGGGAATATTAGCAGAACGCAGACCTCCACCACGGCAGCTTATTTTTAGACTTGACCTTCGACCTTAACATTAATTGGTGTGGATTTTCATACACTCATATATGAACCAAGTTTGAAGTCTCTGTGACAACGATGTTCAAACTTATGGTTGATTAAGTGAATTGGATATTTTTCTTGACCTTTGACCTTGACCTTTCAAAATTTAATCATTTCCAGCTTTTTACATAACAGTTAGGCCGGGAGCACACTAGCGACTCTGTGGCGCCACAAAGCCACAGCATCGTGTGGCGGGGATGTGGTCTCCCATAGGTTTCCATTGTTTTCGAAGCCACGCCACGCCTGTGGCGGGGATGAGCGACAGAGAGCCACAGTCGCTTGCCACAGTCGCTAGTTTGCGCGGCAAAACTTGAAAACATTGGAAACCTATGGGAGACCACATCCCCGCCACACGATGCTGTGGCTTTGTGGCGCCACAGAGTCGCTTGTGTGCTCCCGGCCTTATTCCCTTCAAGTTTCATTACGATTAAAATTGTGGGTAAGAAGCTCTTTAAAAACAAACACATACACACAAATAAACACACAAACAGGGGGTAGAGCATAACCTCCTTCCAACTTCGTTTTCGCAGGTAAAAATGCGATTATTAATTATGTCTCTCTTAGGAATATACATTTTTTTTTCTTTAAATATCTTTCCTTTAATTATAAAGAACAATTTTTTCCAATAATCGTTTATATAGAAAAGTTATATAAAAAAAATTCTGTCATTTAAAATTCCTTATGATTAAAAAATATACGATGTGGTAACTCAGTATTTAATTTATTCTAATAATATATTAATAGTTTCTTTTATGATCAACTATTGATAACCGTAATCATCATCTCTGGTATATTTATCAAAGGCATTTTCCTTTTGATAAACCTAAGATATATTATCAAAAGTTAAGGAAACAAATATAATTGAAGCAAAATTAGATTTATCAGGAAATTTTCTCTATTATCATTACTACCTAAGCTATAACCGTAGATGACATAGCAGGATGCTATAAACCCAACTAGGGAAATAGCCCAGTGAGGAAAGGATACAAGGAAAAGGACAGAATAGCGTCTCTGAGTGTAACCTCAAGCAAGGGAACTCTAACCCTAGACAGTGGAAGACCATGATACAGAGGCTATGGCACTACACAAGACTAGAGAACAATGGTTTTGATTTTGGAGTGTCCTCCTAGAAGAGCTGCTTGCCATAGCTAAAGAGTCTCTTCTACCCATACCAAGAGGAAAGTAGCCACTGAACAATTACAGCGCAACAGTTAACCCCTTGAGCGAAGAACTATTTGGTAATCTCAGTGTTGTCAGATGTATGAGAACAGAGGGGAATGTGGATAAAATAGCCCAGACTATTAGGTGTATGAGTAGGAAAAGAAAAATATGAGCCGTAACCAGAGAGAGGGAACCATTATATCTGGGCAGTCAACGGACCCAATAACTCTTTAGCGGTAGGATTTCAAAAGGTGGCTGGTGCCATGGTCAACCTACTACTACTCTATATTTAATTATAAAATATAAATAATTATGGAAAGTGGCTATACGTCTGGTACCGGGGACCGGGGGGGGGGGGAGGCCCTTCAGTATCCTAGTTGCAAACCTCGCGCGGATGTATAACAAAGTTGTAGTTGAAAGAGGTTGGAGAGGAAAGTAGAGAGATTAAAAGTAGGTGAAAAATTGGTCTTTTGGTTGAAATTTTTTTCTAAATAAATAAAAAATAACATATACAATATATATACAGTATATATATATATAGGCTATATATATATATATATATATGTGTGTGTGTGTGTGTGTATAGACACAAATATGTACATATATATACACACAATATATATATATATATATATATATATTTATATATATACAGTATATATATATATATATATATATTTGTATATATATAGATATATATATATATATATACTGTATATATATATACATATATATGTATATATATATATATATATATATTTGTATATATATATAGATATATATATATATATATATATATACTGTATATATATATATATATATACATATATATATATATATATATATATAAACACACGTACACACGCACGGCCTTCGATACAATGACAAAATCTCTCCCCAACTTCGCTGTCAGAATTAAAAAAAATGAAAAGACGAATAAAAAAAGGGAATAATAAAATGGTATTAAACAATTCATCAAAGACAAAACATCGTCAAAAAAACTTCAGAGAAGTTTTCAAGTTAAAAAACTCTAATCGCAATGAAGTTAATGAAGTTCGTATCGTCATATGTACGAAGTTACAGAAAGAAAGAATAAATAATTTTTTTCTGGAGATGTGTGTAACAAAAGATTGGCTCATTAACTATTCGAAAAATTGAGATATTCTCTCTCTCTCTCTCTCTCTCTCTCTCTCTCTCTCTCTCCTTTTAAAAACGAATTCAATTCTGTTTTATGTAATCCAATAAACTCACCTTGATGATTTCTCTCTCTCTCTCTGTCTCTCTCTCTCTCTCTCTCTCTCTCTCTCTCTCTTCTTTTAAAAACGAATTCAATTCTGTTTTATGTAATCCAATAAACTCACCTTAATTTTCTCTCTCTCTCTCTCTCTCTCTCTCTCTCTCTTCACATAGAAGATCCAGGAAAACTTTAAAGTTTGCGTCCTTTTTTTTCCTTTCCTCACTGGGCTATTTTCCCTGTTGAAGCCCCTGGGCATATAGTATCTTGCTTTCCCAATTAGGACTGTAGCTTAGCAAATAATAATAATAATAATAATAATAATAATAATAATAATAATAATAGAAACACAAAATTGAACTAATCCTTAAAAGGAGAGAGAGAGAGAGAGAGAGAGAGAGAGAGAGAGAGAGAGAGAGGACTGCATTCATAAAACAGATCATCCATATGTTTTAACACCTCTTGGTGAAGGCCAACCGGATCCAAATGTAGCCGAAAATGTCGCCAAGAATCCTTAAAATGTCTCCAGTGGGAGAGCTGAAGAATCCTCGTCTCCATGGGGAACGCTGAAGTGGTTCCTCCGAGGCTCGTCTCCCATTTGGACATTCACCAGATACTGCAGTTTTTAGTTACTTCAATTTTTCATCGGGAAAATTGCTAATTGCAGGAAATAGAGATAGATTGTGGTTGGAGAGGTACTAGGAACTAAAGTGTATTTCTACTAGTTGATTTTCCTTTTATTATTATTATTATTATTATTATTATTATTATTATTATTATTATTATTATTATTATTATTATTATTATTATTATTATTACTATTATCATCATCATCATCATTATTATTATTGTTATTATTATTATTATAATGAATTATTATTATTATTATAATTATTTATTATTATCATTATCATTATTATCATTATTAAAAATAATTATCATTATTATTATTATTATTATTATTACAATTAATTATTATTATTACAAATAATTTTTTTTTTATTATAATCAATTATCATTATTATCATTATTATTATTATTATTATTATTATTACTACTACAAGCTAAGCTACAACCCTAGTTGAAAAAGCAAGGTGCTATAAGCCCAAGGGCTCCAACAGGGAAAAATAGCCCAATGAGGAGAGGAAGTAAGGAAATAAATAAATGATATAAGAAGTAATGAACAATAAAAATTGTTATATTAAAAGTAATTGTTGGTTAAAGTAATTGTGATAATAAATGTGGCTGTTGGTGAGGTGGAAAAATGATCTTTTAGTGAAGAAAATGTAATTTTTAGTGCTTAAAAATAATTATCAGATGTAATATTAAGTTGATTTTCGCTTGAGTGAAAGTAATTTCTTGTCAGATAAAGGTATAATAATAATAATAATAATTTTAATAATAATAATAATAATGATAAAAGTGATTATAATGTAATTGCCCGAGAATAAAAGTACCAGGAGCTCGGATTGATAGTAATTCACTTAGTGATATTACCATTGATGAAGGAAATATAATTTCAAGCGGTATCAAATGTAATTGTAGCGAGTTTAAATATAATTAGCAATTTAACATATTTAAACGGATATATATATATATATATATATATATTATATATATATATATATATATGCATATATATATATATATATATATAGCCTATATATATTTTATGGCAATTTAGAATAAGAGAAAAAGAAAAAATATTGATTGGAATTGATTAATAATAAATAAATAATTACAAGGGAGAGAGAGAGAGAGAGAGAGAGAGAGAGAGAGAATTTTGGGAAGAAAATGTAGAGAGAGAGAGAGAGAGAGAGAGAGAGAGAGAGAGCAAGGAAAATCTGATGACATATTGAAATACAAGATACTTTTAATAGTATCCCTCTCTCTCTCTCTCTCTCTCTCTCTCTCTCTCTCTCTCATATTGGGTACGTCTACTGTCCTTCCCTTTTTAATACTTTATTCGAGAAATGAAAAATTGGTCCGACGCCGTAAGCGGATTGGAGGAGAGAGAGAGAGAGAGAGAGAGAGAGAGAGAGAGAAAGGGTTGGCAGACCCAAGGGTTGAAATATGGGTATTTATTCCCGCAGAGTTATTGGTGTCTCGTCAGCTAGGATACTTTCAATGAGATTCTGTATCGAAGGAGGCCTTTCTGTTATAAAGAATATTGTGAAGCTTAAAAGTAATACACAGATGATTATCACAGTCTCTCTCTCTCTCTCTCTCTCTCTCTCTCTCTCTCTCTCTCTCTCTTCAGAGGATTGTAAACTAAAAAAAGTAAGACATTACAGGTGACAGGGAACACAGACTTGCAATGAAAGTTCCAGAATCTAATTCATGTTTTTTAACCAAGTTTTTCCTAATTCAGTACAATCTGACCATCATTAAAGTCTCTCTCTCTCTCTCTCTCTCTCTCTCTCTCTCTCTCTCTCCCCCACACATTTGTTGCAGCGTAAATTTTATTCTAGAGATAACATTTTTCCGAAGAGCTTACGAATAGATAAGTCCTCTGAGAGAGAGAGAGAGAGAGAGAGAGAGAGAGAGAGAGAGAGAGAGATCATGGCAAGGTGAGGACGATTGACCGCCCGTTCCATCGGCCTCTGAATTAATATTGACTGCCATACTACAGATAAAATGAAAAATTATAAAATTCTAAAAAAAAAAAAAAAAAAAAAATTATATAGACAAAATTAAAATTTTTAAATTCTTAAAAATCATTTTATACAAAAAAATTAAAACCAGAAAAATTCTTAAATTCTAAACTTTTTTTTTATATAGACAAAATGAAAATTTTAAAATTCTTAAAAATTATTTTATAGAAAAAAAAAATGAAAAAATTAAAAATTTTAAAATTTAAAAAAAAAAATTTATATAGACAAAATGAAAATTTTAAAATTTTTGAAAATCATTTTGTAGAAAAAAATGAAAAATTCTAAAATTCTAAACTCTTTTCTATAGACAAAATAAAACAATATAAAATTCTAAAAATTTGTTTTACAGTAAAAAGACAAAACGAAAAATGACATTTCCAACTTTTCTTTTATATAGACAAAATAAAAAAAATTATAAAATTATAAACTTCTTTTATATAGACAAAATGAAATATAAAATTCTAAACTTTTCTTTCATATAGACAAAATAAAAAATCAAAATTCTAAGATTTTATCTTACAAAAGAAAAAACTAAAAGATAAAGATATAATATCTAAATACTTTTCAATACTTTTTAAGACATAGCCCCTAAAAAAAATACCCTTTTAGAATAAAAAAAACTTTTATATAGACAAAATGAAAAATTCTAAAATTCTAAACTTTTCTTTTATATAGACAAAATAAAAAATTAAAATTCTAAGAAATTTATTTTACCAAAGAAAAAAACTAAAAAATAAAGATATATCTTAATACTTTTCAATACTTTTTAAGACATAGCCCCTAAAAAAATACCCTTTAAGAATAAAGAAAAAAAAGAAAAAATTAAAATTCTAAGAAATATATTTTACAAAAGAAAACACTAAAAGATAAAGATATATTATCTTAATATTTTTCAATACTTTTTAAGACAGCCCCTAAAAAATACCCTTTTAGAATAAAAAAAAAAAGTTTCCTTTGTCAAGTGTATGTAAGTACGTGTGTGTGTGACAGGGCCACCACCCCTCGCTGGCACAGTGCCACAGAATGATTTGGGGGAAAATAAGGTCCACAAACACCTTCTTCTTTGAAAGGGGGGGGGAGGGGGGGAGGGAGATGTGTTTAAGGATGGGGGGGGGGGGAAAGAAGAGGATGGTGTTTTTACTTAGGCCTATTAGGCCGTTGCCCAAAATGTTTATATGAGGTTTAATCTCGGTTGTTCTCGTGTTATTATTGGTTGTGCTTGTGGCTATAATCAGGGTGGGAATGTATACCTCTCTCTCTCTCTCTCTCTCTCTCTCTCTCTCTCTCTGTACTAAATTTTCAAGTAGGTTTAAATCATGTATTGAAGAAACAAGGCTAATTCTGGTTTTAAATCTCTCTCTCTCTCTCTCTCTCTCTCTCTCTCTCTCTCTCTCTCTGTATAAATCGTTATCTATGTATTACACTTCTATGTAGGTTTAAATTATGAATTAAAGAAACAAGGCTAATTCTGGTTTTAAATCTCTCTCTCTCTCTCTCCTCTCTCTCTCTCTCTCTCTGTATAAATCGTAATCTATGTATTACATTTTAAGTAGGTTTAAATCATGTATTAAAGAAACACGGCTAATTCTGGTTTTAAATCTCTCTCTCTCTCTCTCTCTCTCTCTCTCTCTCTCTCTCTGTATAAATCGTAATCTATGTATTACATTCATTTTTATGTAGGTTTAAATTATGAATTAAAGAAGCAAGGCTAATTCTGGTTTTAAATCTCTCTCTCTCTCTCTCTCTCTCTCTCTCTCTCTCTCTCTGTATAAATCGTAATCTATGTATTACATTCATTTTTATGTAGGTTTAAATTATGAATTAAAGAAGCAAGGCTAATTCTGGTTTTAAATCTCTCTCTCTCTCTCTCTCTCTCTCTCTCTCTCTCTCTTGTAACTTATATTTCAAATTTTTTTTCCCTTTTTTTGTTTGTAGTACTTGTGTTACTGTTTTTTGAAAGTCTCTCTCTCTCTCTCTCAATCCAAAATCTACGTAGTCAATCATGTCTCTCTGCGTCTCTTCAGTCATGCCTCTTTGTGTCTCTTCAGTCATGTCTCTTTGCCTTTCTTCAGTCATGCCTCTTTGTGTCTTTTCAGCCATGCCTCTTTGTGTCTCTTCAGTCAGGCCTCTTTGTGTCTCTTCAGTCATGTCTCTTTGCGTCTCTTCAGTCATGACTCTCTGCGTCTCTACAATCATGTCTCTTTGCCTTTCTTCAGTCATGTCTCTTTGCGTCTCTTCAGTCATGTCTTTTTGCCTTTCTTCAGTCATGCCTCTTTGTGTCTCTTCAGTCATGTCTCTTTGCCTTTCTTCAGTCATGTCTCTTTGCATCTCTACAATCATGTCTCTTTGCCTTTCTTCAGTCATGCCTCTTTGTGTCTCTTCAGTCATGTCTCTTTGCCTTTTTATCAATCATGCCTCTTTGGGTCTCTTCAGTCATGTCTCTTTGCCTTTCTTCAGTCATGTCTCTTTGCGTCTCTACAGTCATGTCTCTTTGCCTTTCTTCAGTCAGGATTCTTTGCGTCTCTTCAGTCCTGTCTTTTTGCGTCTCTTCAGTCATGTCTCTTAGGGTCTCTTCAGTCATGTCTCTTTGCGTCTCTTCAGTCATGTCTCTTTGTCTCTTCAGTCATGTCTCTTTGCATCTCTTCAGTCACGTTTCTTTGCGTCTCTTCAGTAATGTCTCTCTGTGTCTCTTCAGTCATGCCTCTTTGCGCCTCTTCAGTCATGTCTCTCTGTGTCTCTTCAGTCATGTCTCTTTGCATCTCTTCAGTCAGGATTCTTTGCGTCTCTTCAGTCATGTCTCTTTGCATCTCTTCAGTCATGTCTTTTTGCGTCTCTTCAGTCATTTCTCTTTGTATCTCTTCAGTCATGTCTCTTTGCGTCTCTTCAGTCATATCTCTTTGCGTCTCTACAATCATGTCTCTTTGCCTTTCTTCAGTAATGCCTCTTTGCGTCTCATCAATCAAGTCTCTATGTTTCTCTTCAGTCATGTCTCTTTGCGTCTCTACAGTCATGTCTCTTTGCCTTTCTTCTGCCATGCCTCTTTGGGTCTCCTCGGCCAGGTCTCTTTGCATTTCTCCCATCCAGTAATAATATAACAAAGCTGCTTCACCAGCTAGAAATCTCAGGTTCGATTCCCCAGCGAACCGCGTTCCCCGGTTAACTTTAGCAGTGATCATTGTATCTGGTGGCAAGTCAACTGTAGTGGTAGCAGCTCGGGTGAAGGGCATGGATTGTATGTGTTCAGTAGTTCATCTAGAAAAGATATATGCACTACAGTTTAGGGTGTAAGGCCTGCGACATCACTCCGGAAAGAAATGGCTGAAAGCCACAAGGGTTACTCTTACTGCTCAATAGCCTTTAATTGATCGCTACAGAAACTAACGTATTTATGGGATGGTGGATGTAAGGCCGGGAGCAGTCCACAGACCTAGCAAACGTGAGCTACTTACAACCTTAATAATATGATGCGGTAGGAGAGTAGGAAAACTTATGCTAAAAGATAGAGGAAAGAGACAAATTTCGACATGAAACGGATTATTATTAATTAGTCAGGAGATTTTCACTTTGTGGACAAAAGTTCAAACCCTGCTCAGATTTGATAGACTTCATTGAAACGCATATGTCGAAGCCTCATAACTCAGTATTCGGTCTAAAAAAGGGTGGGGTTGTCATCGGATTGGGGATATAAAAGTGGGGTTGGGGGGCTTGCAACCTAATTTTTAAGAGTTTGCCAAGATTCTGCTCTTCTCGTGGCAGCGCTTTGAAGATGTAAAAGCATTCAGGGATATAGAGGATGTACTGTATATATATATATATATATATATGTATATATATATATATATACACACACACACATATATATATATATATATATATGTATATATATATATATATATACACACATATATATATATATATATTATATATATATATACATATATATATAA
>NC_090756.1:24649264-24656764 GCF_036898095.1 Palaemon carinicauda
AACAAACAGATGCCAAAAGTTGCCAGATAATATAATCGTCTGAGTCTTTCTGTATACTAATGCCTCAAATACAAAAAAAATCTAGTGGTAAAAATGAAGGTTAACAAGTTCCCAAATGTGCAACATATTTACATCAAATGTACAAAGCTTCAATTAGGTTTAAATAAATTAATTCAGAAAAAAAACCGCATTGACAACTGTATACTAAAAGTTGCCAACAAACAGATGCCAAAAGTTGCCAGATAATATAATCGTCTGAGTACAAAGCTTCAATTAGGTTTAAATAAATTAATTCAGAAAAAAAAAACGCATTGACAACTGTATACTAAAAGTTGCCAACAAACAGATGCCAAAAGTTGCCAGATAATATAATCGTCTGAGTACAAAGCTTCAATTAGGTTTAAATAAATTAATTCAGAAAAAAACAGCATTGACAACTGTATACTAAAAGTTGCCAACAAACAGATGCCAGAAGTTGCCAGATAATATAATCGTCTGAGTCTTTCTAGTAAAAAAAAACCTACATAGAATTTCTCTTCTCTTATTAAATTGAAATCCGGTACTAAAATGGGCTTCTCCTGGAAATGAAAAGCTCTGTACCAGCAGCTATCTTGAAATTCGGCAGCGAATTTGAATAATCTGTGAAAGGGGGGAAAATATGAACAGTTATATTTTTGCCTTTAAACCACGGAAGTCCTGCGTCTTTTTTTTTTTTTTTTTTTTTTTGCAGTGGCAAGACAGTAGACAGTTGTTAGCTGTCTTTAACCGTCTATGAAATGTTAATAAAACGTTTTTCAGACTGAAGCCTTAATAAAAAAAATTCTGACTGAAGGCTGGCGCCGACTAGAATAAGTTACGATTGTCTAAATATGTTAATTTTACGGAAAAAAATATTCCCAAGAGGTATTTTAAACATTATTATTTTCCACTGACATATAAGAATGTTCTCACAGCTCATGGGGTATTAAGCATCAAGACACACTAAGAATATTAAGAATATTATTCTGCATATTATAATAAGCATTTTGACTTTAAATCTCACGTTGTGTGTGAATCTTAGTACTATGGACAGACATCACACAAATAACGAAAAAATAACCTTCATTTTGCATAGCTAACATTAATTTCTATAGCAATTGTGAAAGTCCAGTTCATTATTCAGTATAGTTCATGCAAAATATTAGTTCATTAGTCCCTATACTTCACGTGAAATCCCACTTTACTAATCCCTATAGTTCACGTGAAGTCCCACTTCACTAATTCATATAGTTCACGTGAAATCCCACTTCACTGATCCCTATAGTTCATGTGAAATCCCACTTCACTAATCCCTATAGTTCACGTGAAATCCCACTTCTCTAATCCCTATTGTTCACGTGAAATCCCATTTAATTAATCCCCACAGTTCGCGTGAAATCCCACTTCACTAATCGCTGTAGTTCGCGTGAAATCCCACTTCACTAATCGCTGTAGTTCGCGTGAAATCCCACTTCACTAATCCCCACAGTTCGCGTGAAATCCCACTTCACTAATCGCTGTAGTTCGCGTGAAATCCCACTTCACTAATCGCTGTAGTTCGCGTGAAATCCCACTTCACTAATCGCTGTAGTTCGCGTGAAATCCCACTTCACTAATCCCCACAGTTCGCGTGAAATCCCACTTCACTAATCGCTGTAGTTCGCGTGAAATCCCACTTCACTAATCGCTGTAGTTAGCGTGAAATCCCACTTTACTAATCCCCACAGTTCACGTGAAATCCCACTTCACTAATCGCTGTAGTTCGCGTGAAATCCCACTTCACTAATCCCCACAGTTCATGTGAAATCCCACTTCACTAATCCCTACAGTTCATGTGAAATCCCACTACACTAATCGCTGTAGTTCGCGTGAAATCCCACTCCACTAATCCCCACAGTTCACGTGAAATCCCACTTCACTAATCGCTGTAGTTCGCGTGAAATCCCACTTCACTAATCCCCACAGTTCACGTGAAATCCCACTTCACTAATCCCTACAGTTCATGTGAAATCCCACTACACTAATCGCTGTAGTTCGCGTGAAATCCCACTTCACTAATCCCTACAGTTCATGTGAAATCCCACTACACTAATCGCTGTAGTTCGCGTGAAATCCCACTTCACTAATCCCCGTAGTTCGCGTGAAATCCCACTTCACTAATCCCCACAGTTCACGTGAAATCCCACTTCACTAATCCCCACAGTTCGCGTGAAATCCCACTTCACTAATCCCCACAGTTCACGTGAAATCCCACTTCACTAATCCCCACAGTTCACGTGAAATCCCACATAATTAATCGCTGCAGTTCACATGAAATCCCACTTCACTAACCCCTATAGTTCACGTGAAATCCCACTTCACTAATCCCTATAGTTCACGTGAAATCCCACTTCACTAATCCCTATAGTTCACGTGAAATCCCACTTCACTAATCCGTATAGTTCACGTGATATCCCACTTCACTAATCCCTATAGTTCACGTGAAATCCCACTTCACTAATCCCTACAGATCACGTGAAATCCCACTTCACTAATCCCTATAGTTCACGTGAAATCCCCACTTCACGAATCCCTAGAGTTCACGTGAAATCCCACTTCACTAATCCCTATAGTTCACGTGAAATCCCACAAGTTCACGTGAAATCCCACTTCACTAATCCCTATAGTTCACGTGAAATCCCCACTTCACGAATCCCTAGAGTTCACGTGAAATCCCACTTCACGAATCCCTAGAGTTCACGTGAAATCCCACTTCACTAATCCCTATAGTTCACGTGAAATCCCACTTCACTAATCCCTATAGTTCACGTGAAATCCCCACTTCACTAATCCCTATAGTTCACGTGAAATACCACTTCACTAATCCCTATGGTTCACGTGAAATACCACTTCACTACTCCCTATAGTTCCCGTGAAATACCACTTCCCTAATCCCTACAGTTCATGTGAAACTCTAGTTCACTAATCCCCAAAGTTCATGTTAAATCCCACTTCATTAATCTCTTTATTTCAATTAAAGCTAATTATTATAATAATTACAATTTTTTTTTAAACTAAAGTCATTACAATGGCTTTAATGATATGCTATGTTCAAATTCTTATTGAGTTGGTAAAATTAAGATAATAGCTTCTGGCCGGGGAATCGAACCTGGGCACAAGAAACTGAGCTTCCATTGACTTAGGGCTGAGTTGCTAAGTTAATGGAATCTTTAGTTTCATGGGGCCGGGTTCGATTCCCCGGTCGACCAGTAGCTATGATCTTTGAGTTGATTCCACCTTGGGTCTCTGATCCCGAGGTAGAGAGAGAATCCAGATATTAGGAGGAGTATAATATATATACACACACATATATATATATATATATATATATGTGTGTGTGTGTGTGTGTGTGTGTGCACGCGCGTGTGCGTTTCATCATTGAGAAAACTTACCAAATCAAATCACACCAAACCTCATTGCCACAATATAATCCTGGAAATATATCATATCACGAAATATCAGAAAAAAAAGTAATAACACTTCTAAAGTTGGACCTAAAAAAGAAAATATAGATGTCCAGGTATGTCCCACCTCATGTTTACGCCTCAATTACGTAGAGTGTGACACACAAGGAGGACATTAGGACATTGTAATCAGTAGTGATTTTGGCTGACATGCAACGAACGTCTCCGTGGACGCCATATTGAATGGCGGGAAAAACTATCGTACCTCGAATGAAAAAGTTCTCGTGTATAGAATCATGTTTGTAGATTTTTTTTTTACTTTCTCTCTCTCTCTCTCTCTCTCTCTCTCTCTCTCTCTCAGGGACCGTTACGCATATGATACATCTCAAATACACATTAATTTTGGTTTATACATATACACACTCACTTTGAAAATCCAATAATATAAATTTTTTTTCCCAAAATAGGGCGCAACTACAAGCACTCTCTCTCTCTCTCTCTCTCTCTCTCTCTCTCTCTCTCTCTCTCTACCTCAAATACACATACATTTAGGTTTATACATATGTGCACATTCCCAAAATCCATTAATATACAACTTCTCTCCCAAAATAGAGCTCTCTCTCTCTCTCTCTCTCTCTCTCTCTCTCTCTCGGGTACAAACATACGCACATACTATCCCAATAATTCATGATATCTACTACACTTGAATGATCTCTCTCTCTCTCTCTCTCTCTCTCTCTCTCTCTCTGTCACGAAACTTCTCAACATAAACCTTCAATTACTCCATTAAGACCAAAATTACCATTTCTTGGATTATAGAAGAATGGCAAATGAAACTAATAACGTTACAATGGATATTATAATCAATATATAGGTAGTAGGTTGGCCAGGGCACCAGCCACCCGTTGAGATACTACCGCTAGAGAGTTATGGGGTCTTTTGACTGGCCAGACAGTACTACATTGGATCCTCCTCTCTGGTTACGGTTCATTTTCCCTTTGCCTACATACACACTGAATAGTCTGGCATATTCTTTACATATTCTCCTCTATCCTCATACACCTGACAACACAGATTACCAAACAATTCTTCATCACCCAAGGGGTTACTGCACTGTAATTGTTCAGTGCCACTTTCCTCTTGGTAAGGGTAGAAGAGACTCTTTAGCTATGGTAAGCAGCTCTTCTAGGAGAAGGACACTCCAAAATCAAACCACTGTTCTCTAGTCTTGGGTAGTGCCATAGCCTCTGTACCATGGCCTTTCACTGTCTTGGGTTAGAGTTCTCTTGCTTGAGGGTACACTCGAGCACACTCTCCTATCTTATTTCTCTTCCTCTTGTTTTGTTAAAGTTTTTATAGTTTATATAGGAGATATTTATTGTTGTTACTCTTCTTAGAATATTTTATTTTCCTTTTTTCCTTTCCGCACTGAGCTATTTTCCCTGTTGGAGCCCCTGGGCTTATAGCATACTGCTTTTCCAACTAGGGTTGTAGCTTAGTAAGTAATAATAATAATAATAATAATATAAAAAAAAAAATGTTTTCTTATCTAAAATAAATTCTATTTTTGGAATTATCGTTTACATGAAGTCATTATCAGTGGCTTTATTACCTACGCCAACGAAGAAGGAAGGAGTTTATGCCCCAGAAATTGACCCTATTATGATCAGCGCCCAAGCCCCCTCTCCACCCAAGCTAAGACCTAGGAGGGCCAGGCAAAGGCTGCTGATGACTCAGCAGGTAGACCTGAAGGCTCACCCCAAACCCCCTATCCTTAGCTCACAAGGATGGTGAGGTTGCAGCAACCAAAGAAACTAACGAGTTTGAGCGGGACACGAATCCCAGTCTGGCCTTCACCAGTCAGGGACGTTACCACATCGGCCACCACAACCCTTTACCCCATGTTTGTGTGTTTGTTTGTGAACAGCTAATGAAACTTGCAGGGATTAATTATTATGTACAAACCTGGATACGATTCAATTTTGGAAGGTCAAGGTCAAAGGTCAAGGTCACAGTCGAACAAAAGGTCGAGAAATAAGCTGCCGTGGCGGAGCTCTGCGCTCTACCGAGTGCCCCTTTGGTTATCGTATATTTCAATTGAGAATCCTCTCTCTCTCTCTCTCTCTCTCTCTCTCTCTCTCTCTCACTTAAACTGCGACCCACAGCAATCGACTTACAGAGGAATATCGCCGTTATATTATACAGTAAGAGATTCGAACACCGGCCCATCGGAATACGAGTTAGGTACGGTACCATTGTACAGAAATATCAGAGAGAGAGAGAGAGAGAGAGAGAGAGAGAGAGAGAGATTCCCCTGTCTCGTTGTTACCCATTACTGAAGCCACAATAGTGATTTTCTAAAATTATTATTCATTGACAAAATCGATGGCTTACGTCTCTGCAAATCTATCTATCTATATTATTATTATTATTATTATTATTATTATTATTATTATTATTATTCTTTGCTAACCTACAACCCTAGTTGGAATAGCAGAATGGTATAAGCCCGAGGGCTCCAACAGGGAATATATATATATATATATATATATACACTGCTTTTCAATTTCATATGTGATTAAAATATAAAAGGATAAAATTAATTTTAATTATTCTTGGAACATTTTTCTAGCTAATTACTAATAATAATATTAACAACAACAACAACAACAACAACAACAACAATCTTTAGATTATAATTTAACATTACCGAAAAAAAAATAACCAAAACTATAATTATTTGAAAAATTCCCTCAAATTTCACAATAGACGAAAGTCAATCATTCTAAACTTCGCATTCAGGAAAGACAAAATATCGAGACCCGTATTATTCCTGTCACGCAGGTCCTGTGAGGAGCAGGGGGGGGGGGGGGGGGAAGGGGGGGGGAAGGGGGGGGGACTGGAATGAGCTGGATTCCAAGAAGGAATGGGAATTAGTAGGAATAACTTTTTTATTTTTTATTTTTTCTATTTTTTCATTTTAGTTTATTTTTTTATTTTTTCTATTTTTTTTTATTTTTTTTTATTTTTTATTTTTTCTTTTTTTTCTTTTTTCTATTTTTATTTTTTTATTATTATCATTTCAAATGATGTTCGTGACAGATCTTCTTGATTCCTTGCGTTGGAATGTTGTTACCTCCGCCAACGAAATTGGAAGGAGGTTATGTTTTACCCCTCTGTTTGTGTGTGTGTGTTTGTTTGTGAACATCTTCCTGGCCACAATCTTAATCGTAGAGTAATGACACTTGCAGGGATTATCTGTTATGTAAAAAGCTTGGAAAGTTTAAATTTTGGAAGGTCAAGGTCAAAGGTCAAGGTCACGTTCAAGCAAAATGTCCAATTCACCAGCCATAAGTTTGGATATCGTTGTCACAGAGACTTCAAACTTGGTTCGTATTTGAGTGTATGAAAATCCACGCCAATTAATGCATGTTAAGGTCAAAGGTCAAGGTCAAAGATCAAGGTCAAAGGTCAAGCAAAATGTCCAATTCACGTAACCAGCAATAAATTTGGATATCGTTGTCACAGAGACTTCAAAATTGGTTCGCATTTGAGTGTATGAAAATTCACGACAATTAATGCATGTTAAGGTCAAAGGTCAAGGTCGAACAAAATGTGGAGAAATACGCTGCAGTGACGGAGGTCTGCACTCTACTGAGTGCCTCTCTAGTTATTATTTTCTCTTCTCATTTGGAAATCTATTGTATTTTTTCATGAATTAAAAAATTAGATTTTTTTTAAGGCTTAAGACAAACAAATAATCGATCCCAATTTTGACTTTTTTAAAAAGTTATTTCTCTTATTATTATTATTATTATTATTATTATTATTATTATTATTATTATTATTATTATTATTATTATTAATAGCCAAGCTACAACCCTAGTTGGAAAAGCAAGATGCTGTAAGCCCAAGGGCTCCAACAGGGAAAAATAGCCCAGTGAGGAAAGGAAATAAGGAAATGAGTCAATGATGAGAATAAATTAACAATAAATCATTCTAAAAACAGTAACTGACTTTTTACTAAACTGATAAAATT
>NC_090756.1:24659264-24665155 GCF_036898095.1 Palaemon carinicauda
TTAGCCAAGACTTCAGCCACATATTCGAACCAGTAAAGACATTTTGAGTAAGCCCACCAGTATGTAAATATGTTAGCCAAGACTTCAGCCACATATTCGAACCAGTAAAGACATTTTGAGTAAGCCCACCAGTATGTAAATATTGTTAGCCAAGACTTCAGCCACATATTCGAACCAGTGAAGACATTTTGAGTAAGCCCACCAGTATGTAAATATTGTTAGCCAAGACTTCAGCCACATATTCGAACCAGTGAAGACATTTTTAGTAAGCCCACCAGTATGTAAATATTGTTAGCCAAGACTTCAGCCACAAATTCGAACCAGTGAAGACATTTTGAGTAAGCCCACCAGTATGTAAATATGTTAGCCAAGACTTCAGCCACATATTCGAACCAGTGAAGACATTTTGAGTAAGCCCACCAGTATGTAAATATGTTAGCCAAGACTTCAGCCACATATTCGAACCAGTGAAGACATTTTGAGTAAGCCCACCAGTATGTAAATATGTTAGCCAAGACTTCAGCCACATATTCGAACCAGTGAAGACATTTTGAGTAAGCCCACCAGTATGTAAATATGTTAAACAAGACTTCAGCCACAAATTCGAACCAGTAAAGAAAGACTTCAGCCACATATTCGAACCAGTAAAGACATTTTGAGTAAGCCCACCAGTATGTAAATATGTTAGCCAAGACTTCAGCCACATATTCGAACCAGTAAAGACATTTTGAGTAAGCCCACCAGTATGAAAATATGTTAGCCAAGACTTCGGCCACATATTCGAACCAGTGAAGACATTTTGAGTAAGCCCACCAGTATGTAAATATTGTTAGCCAAGACTTCAGCCACATATTCGAACCAGTGAAGACATTTTTAGTAAGCCCACCAGTATGTAAATATGTTAGCCAAGACTTCAGCCACAAATTCGAACCAGTGAAGACATTTTTAGTAAGCCCACCAGTATGTAAATATGTTAGCCAAGACTTCAGCCACAAATTCGAATCAGTAAAGACATTTTTAGTAAGCCCACCAGTATGTAAATATTGTTAGCCAAGACTTCAGCCACAAATTCGAACCAGTGAAGACATTTTGAGTAAGCCCACCAGTATGTAAATATGTTAGCCAAGACTTCAGCCACAAATTCGAACCAGTAAAGAAAGACTTCAGCCACAAATTCGAACTAGTAAAGAAAGAATTCAGCCACAAATTCGAACCAGTAAAGAAAGAATTCAGCCACAAATTCGAACCAGTAAAGAAAGACTTCAGCCACAAATTCGAACCAGTAAAGAAAGACTTCAGCCACAAATTCGAACCAGTAAAGAAAGAATTCAGCCACAAATTCGAACCAGTAAAGAAAGACTTCAGCCACAAATTCGAACCAGTAAAGAAAGACTTCAGCCACAAATTCGAACCAGTAAAGAAAGAATTCAGCCACAAATTCGAACCAGTAAAGAAAGACTTCAGCCACAAATTCGAACCAGTAAAGAAAGACTTCAGCCACAAATTCGAATCAGTAAAGACATTTTTAGTAAGCCCACCAGTATGTAAATATGTTAAACAAGACTTCAGCCACAAATTCGAACCAGTAAAGAAAGACTTCAGCCACAAATTCGAACCAGTAAAGACATTTTTAGTAAGCCCACTAGTATGTAAATATGTTAAACAAGACTTCAGCCACAAATTCGAACCAGTAAAGAAAGAATTCAGCCACAAATTCGAATCAGTAAAGACATTTTTAGTAAGCCCACCAATATGTAAATATGTTAAACAAGACTTCAGCCACAAATTCGAACCAGTAAAGAAAGACTTCAGCCACAAATTCGAATCAGTAAAGACATTTTTAGTAAGCCCACCAGTATGTAAATATGTTAAACAAGACTTCAGCCACAAATTCGAACCAGTAAAGAAAGACTTCAGCCACAAATTCGAATCAGTAAAGACATTTTTAGTAAGCCCACCAGTATGTAAATATGTTAAACAAGACTTCAGCCACAAATTCGAACCAGTAAAGAAAGACTTCAGCCACAAATTCGAATCAGTAAAGACATTTTTAGTAAGCCCACCAGTATGTAAATATGTTAAACAAGACTTCAGCCACAAATTCGAACCAGTAAAGAAAGACTTCAGCCACAAATTCGAATCAGTAAAGACATTTTTAGTAAGCCCACCAGTATGTGAATATGTTAAACAAGACTTCAGCCACAAATTCGAACCAGTAAAGAAAGACTTCAGCCACAAATTCGAATCAGTAAAGACATTTTTAGTAAGCCCACCAGTATGTAAATATGTTAAACAAGACTTCAGCCACAAATTCGAACCAGTAAAGAAAGACTTCAGCCACAAATTCGAATCAGTAAAGACATTTTTAGTAAGCCCACCAGTATGTAAATATGTTAACCAAGACTTCAGCCACAAATTCGAACCAGTAAAGAAAGAATTCAGTCACAAATTCGAACCAGTAAAGAAAGACTTCAGCCACAAATTCGAATCAGTAAAGACATTTTTAGTAAGCCCACCAGTATGTAAATATGTTAAACAAGACTTCAGCCACAAATTCGAACCAGTAAAGAAAGACTTCAGCCACAAATTCGAATCAGTAAAGACATTTTTAGTAAGCCCACCAGTATGTAAATATGTTAACCAAGACTTCAGCCACAAATTCGAACCAGTAAAGAAAGAATTCAGTCACAAATTCGAACCAGTAAAGAAAGACTTCAGCCACAAATTCGAATCAGTAAAGACATTTTTAGTAAGCCCACCAGTATGTAAATATGTTAAACAAGACTTCAGCCACAAATTCGAACCAGTAAAGAAAGACTTCAGCCACAAATTCGAACCAGTAAAGAAAGACCTCAGCCACAAATTCGAACCAGTAAAGAAAGACCTCAGCCACAAATTCGAACCAGTAAAGAAAGACCTCAGCCACAAATTCGAACCAGTAAAGAAAGACTTCAGTCACAAATTCGAACCAGTAAAGAAAGACTTCAGCCACAAATTCGAACCAGTAAAGAAAGAATTCAGCCACAAATTCGAACCAGTAAAGAAAGAATTCAGCCACAAATTCGAACCAGTAAAGAAAGACCTCAGCCACAAATTCGAACCAGTAAAGAAAGAATTCAGCCACAAATTCGAACCAGTAAAGAAAGAATTCAGCCACAAATTCGAACCAGTAAAGAAAGAATTCAGCCAAAAATTCGAACCAGTAAAGAAAGAATTCAGCCACAAATTCGAACCAGTAAAGAAAGACCTCAGCCACAAATTCGAACCAGTAAAGAAAGACCTCAGCCACAAATTCGAACCAGTAAAGAAAGACTTCAGCCACAAATTCGAATCAGTAAAGACATTTTTAGTAAGCCCACCAGTATGTAAATATGTTAACCAAGACTTCAGCCACAAATTCGAACCAGTAAAGACATTTTTAGTAAACCCATCAGTATGTAAATATGTTAACCAAGACTTCAGCCACAAATTCGAACCAGTAAAGACATTTTTAGTAAACCCATCAGTATGTAAATATGTTAACCAAGACTTCAGCCACAAATTCGAACCAGTAAAGACATTTTTAGTAAACCCATCAGTATGTAAATATGTTAACCAAGACTTCAGCCACAAATTCGAACCAGTAAAGACATTTTTAGTAAACCCATCAGTATGTAAATATGTTAACCAAGACTTCAGCCACAAATTCGAACCAGTAAAGACATTTTTAGTAAACCCATCAGTATGTAAATATGTTAACCAAGACTTCAACCACAAATTCGAATCAGTAAAGACATTTTTAGTAAGCCCACCCGTATGTAAATATGTTAGCCAAGACTTCAGCCACAAATTCGAACCAGTGAAGACATTTTTAGTAGGAATCTCGCCTCCAGCAAATCGATCAAACGAGACGTATCTCACGCAATAGCCGTTGTCACCCGCTAGCATGACACCGGACAATTTCATACGTAATGAGAAAACTCAGATGGCTTATAGAACACTGTCAATGTCACAGGTAACGTTAGCTTTTATAGTTCTCAGTACGACGTTGAAGACTTATACGGCGCTGGGGAGGAGAGATATCACACCTATTATTATTCTCTAAATATGACGTACGACTCGAAAGCCATATCGCAAATGGAGTTTCTTTTTTCTTGATTGTTTTTATTGTTTTGTTCTCGGTAGTGTTTTTGGTGATATGTATTTTTTAAGGGGGACGGGAGGGGGGGCTATTGTATTTTCTTCTTTTCTTCTTCGTTTTATATATTCTAGGATGATGATGGCGATCTTGGACGGGTTTAATCTAGATTTGAAGGTTTGTCCTGTTTATGTTTTAGAAGTTTACTTCACTTTTTGGTGTTTATACGAACACGCACACACACAAACACACACACACACACACACACACATATATATATATATATATATATAGTCAAATAAGCCATATAAATTTTTGATACATTAATGTCTGGATTCTCTTTACGACCTCGGGGTCAGAGCCCCAGGCGAAATCACACAAAGACAAGAGCTTGTGACCGGCCGGGAATCGAACCCTGGTCGGCAAGCTTGTCCTATGAGCCCCAGGCGAAATCACACAAAGACAAGAGCTTGTGACCGGCCGGGAATCGAACCCTGGTCGGCAAGCTTGTCCTATACAAGCTTGCCGACCAGGGTTCGATTCCCGGCCGGTCACAAGCTCTTGTCTTTGTGTGAATTCGCCTGGGGCTCTGATCCCGAGGTCGTTAAGAGAATCCAGACATTAATGTATCAAAAATTTATATGGCTTATTTGAATATGAAAAACACGTCTAAATGTGCAAATTTTATCATATATATATGTGTATATATATATATATATATATATATATATATATATATATATATATATATATATATATATATATATATATGGCGCACAATAGATTTCTAATTCTAAAATCTGATTATTAGTGAACAAAACTGGTAATTTGGAAATTTACAAATTCGAAATTTTGAAAAATTAATTTGAAAAATAAAAGTAACAAAACCTTTAAAAAAAATATGACTTTTAAGTTATTTATATCGAACTCATAAAATAAGCTTAAGAAAAGTATCAGTATATATTAAACGTAACTACAAAACTATACAAAAACTATTGATTATGTAATTTGCTTTAAATTGAAGACTGCTCCCAAAACATAACACCAGTCATTATTAGTCAGCTGCAGAACAAAGGCCTCAGTCGTGTCCTTCCACTTGCTTCTGTTTATGGTCTTTCTATGCCAATTTATGCTCTCAAATTTTCTTAGCTCTTCAATCCATCGTTTTCTCTTCCTTACCCCGCTTCTTTTGCAATCTCTACGGACCCATTCTTCTATTCTTTATGTCCATCTATTATTATTATTATTATCATTATTATTATTACTAGCCAAGCTACAACCCTAGTTGGAAAAGCAAGATGCTATAAGCCCAAGGGCTCCAATATAGAAAAATAGACCAGTGAGGAAAGGAAATAAGGAAATAAATAAATGATGAGAATAAATTAACAATAAATCATTCTAAAAACAGTAACAACGTCAAAACAGATATGTCCTATCTAAACTATTAACAACGTCGGAAACAGATATGTCATATATAAACTATAAAAAGACTCATGTCAGCCTGGTCAACATAAAAACATAAAATATGTCATTCTCATTATATGTCCTGCCCATGTCTTTTTCTCTTTTTCTTTCGTGTTGTTAGACTATATATATATATATATATATATAAATATATATATATAGATAAATAAATAAATATATATATATATATATATATATTCATTTATATATATATATATATATATATAAATAAATAAATATATATATATATATATATATCTTCTGCTTTAGTTTGATATATATACATATAAGCAGTATATTCCCTTCCTGA
>NC_090756.1:24668155-24725655 GCF_036898095.1 Palaemon carinicauda
ATGTTATAGAAGATTCCTGGTTACTTGAGGTTCTATGTTATAGAAGATTCCTGGTTACTTGAGGTTCAATGTTATAGAAGATTCCTGGTCACTTGAGGTTCAATGTTATAGAAGATTCCTGGTTACTTGAGGTTCAATGTTATAGAAGATTCCTGGTTACTTGAGGTTCAATGTTATAGAAGATTCCTGGTTACTTGAGGTACTATGTTATAGAAGATTCCTGGTTACTTGGGGTTCTATGTTATAGAAGATTCCTGGTTACTTGAGGTTCAATGTTATAGAAGATTCCTGGTTACTTGAGGTTCAATGTTATAGAAGATTCCTGGTTACTTGAGGTACTATGTTATAGAAGATTCCTGGTTACTTGGGGTTCTATGTTATAGAAGATTCCTGGTTACTTGAGGTTCTATGTATAGAAGATTCCTGGTTACTTGAGGTTCAATGTTATAGAAGATTCCTGGTTACTTGAGGTTCTATGTTATAGAAGATTCCTGGTTACTTGAGGTACTATGTTATAGAAGATTCCTGGTTACTTGAGGTTCTATGTTATAGAAGATTCCTGGTTACTTGAGGTTCTATGTTATAGAAGATTCCTGGTCACTTGAGGTTCAATGTTATAGAAGATTCCTGGTTACTTGAGGTTCAATGTTATAGAAGATTCCTGGTTACTTGAGGTACTATGTTATAGAAGATTCCTGGTTACTTGGGGTTCTATGTTATAGAAGATTCCTGGTTACTTGAGGTTCAATGTTATAAAAGATTCCTGGTTAATTGAGGTTCAATGTTATAGAAGACTCCTGGGTACTTGAGGTTCAATTCTATAGAAGATTCCTGGTTACTTGAGGTTCTATGTTATAGAAGATTCCTGGTTACTTGAGGTTCAATGTTATAGAAGATTCCTGGTTACTTGAGGTTCTATGTTAGAGAAGGCTCCTAATTATGGAAACTACCTGGTTACAGAATAATTCTAGTTAGAAAAAGTGCCTATTTACAGAATCTTCTGAATATTCTTGATTACGGAAGGCGCCTGGTTACAGAGCGCTTCTGGTTACATAAGCTTCCTGGTTATAGTAGGTGCCTGGTTATGAAGGGCTCCCAATTAAGGTCTAAGTACCATTAACCACTCTTAATTAAACAGTAGGGATCTTTGGTGTTGACCTTTGACCTTATACAAATCTCTTTCAAGTAAGGCGTTTGATATTGACCTTGAACAAACCTCTTAACAGTAAGGCATTTGATATTGACCTTTGACCTTAAACAAAGCTCTTTCAAGTAAGGCGTTTGACATTGACCTTTGACCTTAAACAAAGCTCTTTCAAGTAAGGCGTTTGACATTGACCTTTGACCTTAAACAAAGCTCTTTCAAGTAAGGTATTCGATATTGACCTTTGACCTTAAACAAAGCTCTTTCAAGTAATGCATTTGATAATGACCTTTGACCTTAAACAAAGCTCTTTCAAGTAAGGCATTTGATATTGACCTTTGGCCTTAAACAAAGCTTTTTCAAGTAAGGCATTTGATATTGACCTTTGACCTTAAACAAAGCTCTTTCAAGTAAGGCATTTGATATTGACCTTTGACCTTAATCAAACCTATTTTAAGTAAGGCATTCGATAGTGACCTTTTACCTTGATCAACCCTCTTTCAAGTAAGGCATTTGTTATTGACCTTTGACCTCAAACTTATTTCAAGTAACGCATTTGATATTGACCTTTGACCTCAAACTTATTTCAAGTAACGCATTTGATATTGACCTTTGACCTCAAACTTATTTCAAGTAACGCATTTGATATTGACCTTTGACCTCAAACTTATTTCAAGTAACGCATTTGATACTGACCTTTGACCTCAAACTTGATAGTTTCTTGTAGTGTCTGCAACCTCTCATTTGGGGAGCCTATAGATCTATCTGCTAAGTTATCAGCAGCTATTGCCTGGCCCTCCCTGGTCCTAACTTAAAGGAGAGGGGGCTTGGGCTATGATCATATGTATATACGATCAGTCTCTAGGGCATTGTCACTCTAATTTGTCTCTACCATTTAAACATTGAGGGCTTTTTAAGTGCATTCATCTTTTGAGATATTTTGATTACAGACATAAAAAAAACATTAAATCCAGACTTAAACACTGCGTATCGCCATGATTAGCAAGGCTGTACTAGTCAGGATCACCCATACTAGGTTGGTTTGCTTTGAGCGATTAGACAAGTCTCCCACAATCACCAAACTGCAGTAGATAGCGTGGTGAATAAGGACATGTCTGAGGTCTTTGTCCTGCAGTGGACTAGAAACTGTTGCATTTGTTATTGTTATTGTTGTTGTTGCAATGATGATTTTTTTACGGGAAATAACAGGTGTATCTGCTGAGTCATCAGCAGCCATTGCCTGGCCCTACTTGGTCCTAGCTTGAGTGGAGAGGGGGGGTTTGAACCCTGATATGTATATATGGTCAGTCTCTAGGGCATTGTACTGCTCGATAGGGCAATGTCACTGTCCCCTTGCCTCTGCCATTCATGAGCGGCCTTTAAACCTTCAATTGCATTTACAGCATATGAGGTACTGTTAATTACTTACTTACTTTGTTATCTCAAAGGCACATAGAATTTAATATAATCTTGAGTCTTTTTATAGTTTATATATGACATATTTATTTTTGACGTTGTTAATAGTTTATATAGGACATATCTGTTTTTGACGTTGTTACTGTTTTTAGAATGATATATTGTTAATTTATTCTCATCATTTATTTATTTCCTTATTTCCTTTCCTCACTGGGCTATTTTTCCCTGTTGGAGCCCTTGGGCTTATAGCATCTTGCTTTTCCAACTAGGGTTGTAGCTTGGCTAATAATAATAATAATAATAATAATAATAATAATAATAATAATAAATAATACGAGAGATTGGTGAAGGAGAATAGTTTTTACCTTGACGAGTCTATAAACTTAATATATTCGTACACTTCTTTTTGATAATATTAATTATAAAGAATCATTGAAAGTAAAAATAACAATACAAAGAATGAATTTTTAGTAAGTAAAAAATACCATCACATACAGACAGACTACGTTTCTATATTGGGTCTATACACTGTTCATAAATCTGTACCAATTATTTTACAAAATTACTTATCAAGTAACAAAATAAAATAAACGTAAATAAGCAGATAAATGCAAAATAACAAAGATAATCTATCATTGAAACTAAAAAAAGATTAAATACGAGGCAGCTTATTTCCCGACCTTTTCCTCGTCCTTGACCTTGACCTCCGACCTTGACATGTATTAATTGGCGTGGGATTTTCATAGACTCAAATCTGAACCAAATTTGAAGTCTCTGTGACAACAATGTCCAAACTTATGGCTGATCACGTGAATTGGATATTTTGCTTGACCTTTGACCTTGACCTTTGACCAGACATGTATTAATTGGCGTGGATATTCATACACTCAAATATGAACCAAGTTTTAAAGTCTCTGTGACAACGATGTCCACACTTATGGCTGATCACGTGAATTGGATATTTTGCTTGACCTTTGACCTTGACCTTTGACACTGACTTACCAAAATCTAATAATTTCCAGCTATTTATATAACAGTTAATCGCTGCATGGGGGTAAAACATAACCTCCTTCAAACTTCGAAGGCTGAGGTAATATTACAACACAAGGAGGTCGTTTTTGTCTATACCTGGCCTGGGTAACCCTTGTTCATGAACACCTTGAGGCCATGTACCTACATCAGTAGATCAATCTTCGACCTTAGAAGGGAAAATGACCCTTAAGCCCCTACACAATAAGGTCTAATATCCTTCAACGATCAAACTATAACTAACTACTGATACACGATGCAAAATTGAATCTACATACTCATCATCACAAGGCATATTATCCTTTGCATGCTGGACAAGGATGAGATTATGGAATAATAACCTTTCTGTTATCTTGTTATAAAGCTCAATTTTTAAATAATTTCGTCATAAAATGACGTTGTTTTTCTATATGAAATTCCTCGATCGTTCAGCAAATTGTTTCATGTTTTGCCGTGATGAAAACCTGAACAAAATGATACTTGGCGTGTTCAGGAATGTTCAAAAAAAAATTAAAAAGGTTCAAAAGACGAATTGGATTCTGTCATTGGGGTTTAACATGATCATAATCTATCTTGAAGGCAATGCAATTTATCTATCTATCTATCTATCTAGTAACCTATATATATATATATATATATATATATATATATATATATATATATGTATATATATATATATGTATATATATATATATATATATATCAGAACTATCACTTGCTCTTCTTAAAATATTTTATTTTTCCTTTTTCCCTTTCCTCACTGAACTATTTTCCCCGTTGGAGCCCCTGGGCTTATAGCATCCTGCTTTTCCAACTAGGGTTGTAGCTTAGCAAGTAATAATAATAATAATAACAACAATAATAATAATAATAATAATAATAATACATCTACATTACCCAACCATCAACATCAAATCTCTCTCTCTCTCTCTCTCTCTCTCTCTCTCTCTCTCTCGATAAGACCTAATCAAGTGTCGGGATTCCAGCATCGAGAACCCAATTTCACAAAGGGATAAGCGGAGACACACAAAGAGAGAGAGAGAGAGAGAGAGAGAGAGAGAGAGAGAGAGAGAGAGAGAGAGAGAGATTAATCTCGTGATCACTCTCTTTCTCTTCTCATCATCAGACACGAGTTAATAGAAAAGGAATTAATCAGGAATTCCGCTATTTCGTCTCTCTCTCTCTCTCTCTCTCTCTCTCTCTCTCTCTCTCTCTCTCTCTCTCTCTCTCTCTCTCTCTCTATGTATATATATATATATATATATATATATATATATATATATATATATATATATATATTATATATATATATTAAATATATCATATATATATCATATACATATTATATATATATATATATTATATATATATATATACCCTCTCACCAGGGTATGATTATTCCCTCTACCCCTTCTTGAAAGACAGATAGACCGAGTAGATATTCGTCTGGCAATGCCTCTCACAGTGACCGGAAAGATATATATATATATATATATATATATATATATATACATATATATATATATTAATTTCCCCTTGAAGCATTAGGTACTTAGACGTTAATAAACTGCAGTGGGTCGCAGCTAGAAGGTGGAGAACGTTGAATGGCAATGAAAAGGAAAAATGGAAATGGTTCAAAATAATTATCAAACTAAACTCAATAGCAGCTGCGGACCATGGAAGACCTCATCTATGGATAATTAAAGAATTATATACAGTTATGTTAAATTCAATAATACCACAATCAAGTAAAAAACAGTAGGTCATTGCCTGGGGTCCCCTAGGCCTTACGTGGCCTCGAGGCTCAAAGTCATGCCTGGACCCCCTGGGCTTTAGGCAGGCTCAGGCCATTGCCTATGTCTTCCTGGGCTTTATGTGGGCTCAAAGCCACTGCCTGGGATTCCCTGGGCTTTAGGCAGGCTTAGGGTCCTTCTCTGTGTCCTCCTGGTCTTTATGTGTGCTTGGGGCCACTGCCTAGGACCCCCGGGGCTTTAGGCAAGCTCGGGGCCATTGCCTGGGGCTCCTGGTCCTTGTGGAGGCTCAGGGCCACTGCCTGGGCTCCCCTGGGATTTATGGAGGCTCAGAGTCACTGTCTGCGTCCCCCTGTACTTTAGGCAGGCTCAGGGTCACTGCCAAAGCTTAGAGCAACGTCTCTGTCCTCCTGGGGTTTATGTGGCCTCAGAGCCACTGCCTGGGGCCACCTGGTCATTACACAGGCTCAGAGTCTCTCCTTATCAATACATCTCCATTAGCGCAAGGAGTGATGCTGCAAGTTTCACTAGCCCGTCCCCATGACAGATAGAGTCTCTTTGGAAACTAGTGATCTATTTTTTTGGGGGGGGGTTAATATATCAGAATTATCTTGTAAATTGGGGGGTTAATATATCAGAATTATCTTGTAAATTGGGGGGTTAATATATCAGAATTATCTTGTAAATTGGGGGGTTAATATATCAGAATTATCTTGTAAATTGGGGGTTAATATATCAGAATTATCTTGTAAATTGGGGGTTAATATATCAGAATTATCTTGTAAATTGGGGGGTTAATATATCAGAATTATCTTGTAAATTGGGGGGTTAATACAGTGATACCTCGGTACTCGACCATAATCCGTTCGAGATCCGTGTTCGACCTCCGATTTGTTCGAGTACCGAATTTTTTTTTCCCCATAAGAAATAATGGTATATATTCTATTCCGTTCCCAAGCACTCGAACAGGCCCAAAATATTAATAAAACGTGTACCTAAACAACAATAATTATCTAAATGTGTATGAAATTGGTCAGAAAATCCTATAAAACAATTTTAAACCATTTACTGTACTAAAATAAAACAATTTTAAACCATTTTCTGTACTGTAGTGAACATACCTTTGAGCAGCGGTTCGATGGCATACAGGGATGGATGTGGAGAGGATGGAAGGGGGAGGTTACTGCTTGGAAGGAGAGTCCCCTTCCATGATGTGGCGGGGTAGTTCTCCTTCAGGAGTTGTTTCTCTCTCCAATGAAAGGGTGGGCAGATCTATTTCAGGGGTTTCTTCTCTTCTTTGTCTCTTCTTTGGAGGAGAAACAGGCTTTGATGTAGCAGCTTTCTTTTCTTTTGTGAAAAACTGGTCTAT
Source organism: Palaemon carinicauda (assembly GCF_036898095.1). Taxonomy (NCBI): domain Eukaryota; kingdom Metazoa; phylum Arthropoda; class Malacostraca; order Decapoda; family Palaemonidae; genus Palaemon; species Palaemon carinicauda. The sequence goes on from NC_090756.1 coordinate 24,674,865, forward strand.
TGTTAATTGTTTCTTCCTCCTCTGCAGTATTCTTCGAAAATGATACATGACACTATCATTAAACATATGCACTGCCCGGTTTGCTACTGCAATTTCTGGGTGGTATTTTTCAGCAAAAGCCTGCACATCTGCCCACTTGGAACAAATTTCATTGATGAGAGAACTTGGAACATCCTCCCTTACCTCATCCTCTTCTGAAGATTCCTGCTCCACAATCAGATCCTGCTGCTGTTGTTGTTGCAGGTGCAACAATTCCTCCACAGTCAACTCGGTAGAATGGCTTTCTACAAGCTCATCAATATCATCCTTGTCGACCTCAAGCCCCAAACTCCTGCCCATGACAACAATTTCCTCAACGACATCAGTGTCATCAGAAATTACAGGGGTAGCAGTGCTTGGACCCGCCTCTGGTTGGAAACCTTCAAACTCCCTCTCTGTGACACATGATGGCCACAGCTTACGCCAGGCAGAGTTCAATGTCCTATAGGTCACACCTCGCCAAGCTTGGTCAATCATGTTAACAGAGTTGAGGATGCTGAAGTGTTCCTTCCAGAATTCCTTTAGGGTCAACTTCGTGTCACTGGTCACTTCAAAACACTTTCTGAAAAGGGCCTTGGTATAGAGTTTTTTGAAGTTTGAAATGACCTGTTGGTCCATGGGCTGGAGTATGGGAGTAGTATTGGGGGGCAAGAATTTGATTTTGATAAAGCTGTATTCTTCTTTCAAGTCATCCTCGAGACCTGGAGGATGTGCAGGAGCATTGTCCATAACCAGAAGACATTTCATTGGCAAGCTCTTTTCAATGAGGTAAGCCTTAACCTGGGGGGCAAACACTTCGTTTATCCACTCAGTAAAGAATTGTCTTGTGACCCAAGATTTAGTGTTCGAGCGCCACATAACTGGTAGTGCACTTTTACAAATATTATTTCGTTTGAACACCCGGGGGTTGTCCGAGTGGTACACTAACAAGGGTTTGATCTTGCAATCGCCACTTGCATTTGCACACAGCAACAATGTTAGCCTATCTTTCATTGGCTTGTGACCTGGCATCTTCGTCTCGTCCTTGGTAATGTACGTATTGGCTGGCATTTTCTTCCAAAATAACCCAGTCTCATCACAATTAAAGACTTGTTGTGCGATCAAATTTTGTTCATTTATGTACCGATCGAATTCCCCCACGTATTTATCGGCTGCAATTTGATCCGAACTAGCTGCCTCCCCATGCCTAGTAACACGATGAATACCTGTTCTATTACGAAACTTTTCAAACCAACCCCTGCTCGCTTTAAATGTAAATGAATCACTTTCACTGGTACTCGGACTTTTCTTCACTAATTCTTCATAGATATGCAACGCTTTTTCACAAATGAACGCTTCACTAACACTTTCCCCGGCCAACTGTTTTTCTTTAATAAATATTAAAAGCAACTTTTCCATCTCCTCAATCACTTGTGGCCTTTGCTTAGTTACCGCCGTAACTCCCGTTGCAACATTCGCCTTCTTAATCATTTCTTTATGCTTTAAAAACGTAGAAATGGTCGACTTCGCCATTCCGTATTCTACCGCTAAATCGGACACTCGTACACCATTCTCATATTTCGCTATAATTTCCTTCTTCAACTCGATCGTTGTTCGCACTGTTTTCCTCTTCTCCTTCCCCTTAACACTCATTACTTTCTTGGGACTCATTATGAAAGCTAAAAAAGCAATTAAAAGCACTGAAAATCACTAAATCACAACGAATGCTGATCGCGCGTTGTCTGAGTGACGCTCTCGAGAGAACTGATGCTTCCCGAACAAGCGAGAGTGGCCGAGATGGCGCGATCATCACAAAGCCCATGCGGTCGTCACGTGTTCGGCTGGTCGAGTACCGAATTTTTGGTCGAGCACCGCAGCAAAAATTTCTCGAAAATTTTGGTCGAACTCCGAATTGTTCGAGTATAGAGTCGTTCGACTACCGAGGTATCACTGTATATCTGAATTATCTTGTAAATTGGGGGGTTAATATATCAGAATTATCTTGTAAATTGGGGGGTTGATATATCAGAATTATCTTGTAAATTGGGGGGTTAATATATCAGAATTATCTTGTAAATTGGGGGGTTAATATATCAGAATTATCTTGTAAATTGGGGGGTTAATATATCAGAATTATCTTGTAAATTGGGGGTTAATATATCAGAATTATCTTGTAAATTGGGGGTTAATATATCAGAATTATCTTGTAAATTGGGGGGTTAATATATCAGAATTATCTTGTAAATTGGGGGGTTAATATATCTGAATTATCTTGTAAATTGGGGGGTTAATATATCAGAATTATCTTGTAAATTGGGGGGTTAATATATCAGAATTATCTTGTAAATTGGGGGATTAATATATCAGAATTATCTTGTAAATTGGGGGGTTAATATATCAGAATTATCTTGTAAATTGGGGGTTAATATATCAGAATTATTTTGTAAATTGGGGGGGTTAATATATCAGAATTATCTTGTAAATTGGGGGGTTAATATATCAGAATTATCTTGTAAATTGGGAGGTTAATATATCAGAATTATCTTGTAAATTGGGGGGTTAATATATCAGAATTATCTTGTACATTGGGGGTTAATATATCAGAATTATCTTGTACATTGGGGGGTTAATATATCAGAATTATCTTGTACATTGGGGGGTTAATATATCAGAATTATCTTGTAAATTGGGGGGTTAATATATCAGAATTATCTTGTAAATTGGGGGGTTAATATATCAGAATTATCTTGTAAATTGGGGGTTAATATATCAGAATTATCTTGTAAATTGGGGGGTTAATATATCAGAATTATCTTGTAAATTGGGGGGTTAATATATCAGAATTATCTTGTAAATTGGGGGGTTAATGTATCAGAATTATCTTGTAAATTGGGGGGTTAATATATCAGAATTATCTTGTAAATTGGGGGGTTAATATATCAGAATTATCTTGTAAATTGGGGGGTTAATATATCAGAATTATCTTGTAAATTGGGGGGTTAATATATCAGAATTATCTTGTAAATTGGGAGTTAATATATCAGAATTATCTTGTAAATATATCAGAATTATCTTGTAAATTGGGGGGTTAATATATCAGAATTATCTTGTAAATTGGGGGGTTAATATATCAGAATTATCTTGTAAATTGGGGGGTTAATATATCAGAATTATCTTGTAAATTGGGGGGTTAATGTATCAGAATTATCTTGTAAATTGGGGGTTAATATATCAGAATTACCTAGTAAATTGGTGGGTTAATGTGTAAGAATTACCTAGTAAATTGGTGGGTTAATGTATCAGAATTATCTTGTAAATTGGGGGGTTAATGTATCAGAATTATCTTGTAAATTGGGGGTTAATATATCAGAATTATCTTGTAAATTGGGGGTTAATATATCAGAATTATCTTGTAAATTGGGGGGTAATATATCAGAATTATCTTGTAAATTGGGGGGGGTTAATATATCAGAATTATCTTGTAAATTGGGGGGTTAATATATCAGAATTATCTTGTAAATTGGGGGGTTGATATATCAGAATTATCTTGTAAATTGGGGGGTTAATATATCTGAATTATCTTGTAAATTGGGGGGTTAATATATCAGAATTATCTTGTAAATTGGGGGGTTAATATATCAGAATTATCTTGTAAATTGGGGGGTTAATATATCAGAATTATCTTGTAAATTGGGGGGTTAATATATCAGAATTATCTCGTAAAACAATGAAGTGCTTTGAATAAAAAAATCACATAGGAATGATCTTACTGTATTTATATCATCTATTGTATTTTGCTTCTAAAAATATGAATAACAGACTTCAAAGGACACCATGAAATGTCAAGAAACAATTTCGTTAAGGTTTATAATCTATTATTTACTAAAAAGGAATCATTAATCTCTCGATCTGGGTGAGACTTATCTAAGATATATTTCTACTCGAATAAATTTCGTCATCAAGAAAACTGACTTGTTTTCATTTTACAGTTTTTGGCTCTTTATATATAAGTTTCATTTCAGATTTATTTCTGAGACGAGAAGTAATAGAGACTCCTTTTTCAAGACTTTAAGAAGATAACATTTTTTTCTTGTATGCCAGACTATAAGATAAAAATAAGCATCAGATCATCTTAAGACAACCTGCTTTTTTTATACTTGACATCAAAGAAATATGACTGACATCAAAGAAAGATAAAATGACTGACAAGAAAGACATATTGTCACAGACATTGGTTCACATCAAAGAAAGACAAAGAGACTGAAAAAAAGACAAAATGTACGACACAGACAAAATGACTGACATCAAAGAAAGACAAAGACTGAAAAAAAGACAAAATGTAAGACACAGACACAATGACTGACATCAAAGAAAGACAAAATGACTGAAAACACAGACAGACAGACTAACTAACATCACAGACAGAATAACTGACAGCAAAGAAAGACAAAAAGACTGAAAAAAAAATGTCTGACAACACATACAGAATGACTGACATCAAAGAAAGGCAAAATGACTGACAACACAGACATAGTGACTAAAACCACACACAGAATGACTGACATCAAAGAAAGACAAAATGACTGATAACACTGACAGACTGACTAACACCAGAGACAAAATGACTGACAGCAAAGAGAGCCAAAATTACTGAAAATCAAAACTGTCTGACTAACAACAAACAGAATGACTGACATCAAAGAAAAAATGACTGACAACGCAGACCTGAATAAACACCACAGACAGAATGACCGACATCAAAGAAAGGCAAAATTACTGACAACACAGACAGACTGACTAACACCACACACACAATGACTGACATCAAAGAAAGGCAAAAAGGACTGACAACACAGACAGACAGACTAACTCCACAGACAGAATGACTGACGTCAAAGACAGGCAAAAATGACTGACAACACAGACAGACAGACTAACTCCACAAACAAAATGACTGACAGCATAGAAAGACAATATGACTGACAGCACACACAGACAGACTAACTCCACAGACACAATGAATGACAGCAAAGAAAGAAAAAATGACTGACAACACAGACATAGTGACTAACACCACACACAGAATGACTGACATCAAAGAAAGACAATATGACTGACAACACAGACAGACAGTCTAACTCCACAGACAAAATGACTGAGAGCAAAGAAAGACAATATGACTGACAACACAGACAGACAGACAGACTAACTCCACAGACAAAATGACTGACAGCAAAGAAAGCCAAAATGACTGAAAATCAAGACTGTCTGACTGACAACAGACAGAATGACTGACATCAACAAATGACTGAAAACAGACAGACTGAAACCAAAGAAAGACAATATAACTGACAAAACAAACAAAAGGAAAACTCCAGCCTCTCTCCCCCACCAAACTTTATACCTGCCATGACCTTTTGACCCCGTATCTGACCCACTCAGTTGACCTCCCCTATACCTGAGGTCACCTCCAATCAGTTATTAAAATACTTAAGAACCCCTTAGATATCACTCTTCAATCTCACATATGGTATTCGTGATTATTAAATTATATCTGGGGTCAGAGGATAAGCTCTCTCTCTCTCTCTCTCTCTCTCTCTCTCTCTCTCTCTCTCTCTCTCTCTCTCTCTCTCTCTCTCTCTCCCCCAACAAGTTCAACTACCTGAGATCATTAGAACATAATAACGAACAGGAATAAGAAAAAAAAAGAAACACAAAAAAATCAAATAAAATAAAATGAACATAAACAAAAAAACTATCAGCGGTTTCCAAATATGATAGCAGACAAGACCTCGCCTTCAGCCCCCAACAGGTGCTTCCCTCTAGCGACAAATAATGAGATTCTGTGTCTGAATTAGGAGGCCCCCCCCCCCCCCATAGATGTGGAATTCACCCCACGCGCGTGCACGCAATTCAATCATCTATTGCATATTTATTTGCAAGTTTTTCTTACAACAGGTAGCCTTAGCGAAGAGGACTTTGTTCATTATTCTCTCTCTCTCTCTCTCTCTCTCTCTCTCTCTCTCTCTCTCTCTCTCTCTCTCTCTCTCTCTCTCTCTCTCTCTCTAAGCATAATAATGTTTAGTCGTGACTTCTCTCTCTCTCTCTCTCTCTCTCTCTCTCTCTCTCTCTCTCTCTCTCTCTCTCTCTCTCTCTCTCTCTCTCTCTTCTATGATCAACTATATATATATATATATATATATATATATATATATATATATATATATATATATATGTATATACATATATATATGTATGTATATATATAATTATACATATATGTATATATATACATATATGTATAATTATATATATAATTATATAAATAATTATATATAGTTATATATATATACACATAATATATACATATATATATATATATATATATATATACATAATATATACATATATATATATATACATAATATATATATATATATAAATATATATACATACATACATATACATATCCTAAACCACCAATTATTTAATTCATAGATTCGGGGAACCAAAATAAAAAAAAAATTAACCCTATAAGGAATGTACTGTAAGTGGCCCGGACTCGCCCGAAATCTAATATCCAGAAACATGGCCTTTAAAATTTGATATCTATAACCGGGAACGAACACGCAGGTTTTTTAACCTGATATCGTGAAATATAATTTATCATATAATAAATAAATAAATAAATAAATAAATAATAATAATTATGATGATGATGATCATTATTATTATTGTTATAATGATGATAATAATTTTAATAATAATGCTAATAATAATAATAATGTTAATAATAATGATAATAATAATAATAATAATGTTAATAATAATGTTAATAATAATGATAATAATAATAAAAATATTTTTAATAATTCTAATAATAATAACAATAATAATAATAATAATAATAATAATACTTATAATAATGATGATGATAACAATAATAATAATAATAATAATAATAATAATAATAATAATAATGCTAATAATAATGATAATAATGATAATAATAATAAAAATATTTTTAATAATAATAATAATAATAATAATAATAATTCTTAGTTAAGTATATTTCACCTTCCCTCTTTATTTTTACTAGGTTAAGTAAAATTTCGAAACCCAATCGTCTGAAATTACATATAAAAATCAGGCTACATATCAGTTTAGTGAGATCAATGTTACTGTATGGATATGAGTCATGGTATGACAATGGAACAATCTCCAATAAATTTTGTAGCTTTGAGAACAAAGCCCTCATAAGGATATTGGGACTTAAATGGCAGGACATGATTAGAAAATAAAAATATAAAGAGAGATTACTCGAGTGCCATATGTGGATGAGATCATGGTGAGGGGTAGATGGAGATGGTTTGGGCATGCTCTTCGCACTAACCAGGAGAGATTTGTTAACCAAACTTTTAACTGGGCTCCACAAGGCACTAGAAGAGTTGGAAAACCCAAGCCTACGTGGCTGAGGACTATGACGCATGAAGTAGGAGATGATGAATGGAGTAGTATTGATTTAATAGCTCAAGATAGAGACGACTGGGGAAATCTAACCGAGGCCCTTTGTGTCAATAGGCGTAGGAGATGATTATGACAAACAATGTACGTAAGAAAAAAGGTACGCTCAATCCGTTTGATTTACAATTTCATATGAAATAACCCCCAAGTAAGAAAAATAATAGAAAATCTAAGACAACAAAGATAACAAAAACAAGCAAGGTTTAACATCACTGTGACTTGTTAAGAGTATGATCTTATGGTTACCATAATAATTAATATGATACGGTACCTATGTATGCATAATTGTTAAATTGAAAATCAATAAAGTAGAGGGCGCTGTAGTACGTTCCAACGTAAGAGCTATTTTTCGTATCCTTGTAGAAGGTTCGAGGTGATGTGATACGTCTCTTTGAGGAGAGTACGGCAGTACGTCCCGTCAAGTACCAGTCACGTGTTGTTTTGTCATCCTAAAATTATTAATATTCACCACCGTCATGGATAGAAACTCAATATGACTTTGTAAAAGATCTTCATAGTAGAGCTATGTACCTTCTGCAATACTATAGTCCATTTCTTTTAGCGAGTCATATTTGCACCGACTCGCAGCGGTGCCCTTTTAGCTCGGAAAAGTTTCCTGATTGCTGATTGGTTGGACAAGATAATTCTAACCAATCAGCGACCAGGAAACTTTTCCGAGCTAAAAGGGCACCGTTGCGAGTCGGTGCAAATATGACTCGCTAAAAGAAATGGACTATAGTCTAAAACCCCGTAATGTGACGCATACTACTTTGCCCATCACAGGCTAGTAACGATACCCTTACCCCACGATCAACACCATACAAGCTTCAAGATCTCCATCCGCTCTTGTTGAATCCTACCCACAGGCCTACCTCAAGTATAGCCTACATATCTTTTATCAATTTAAAACCATGAATTCATAATAACTAAAATCTGCACTCGGTAGAGCACATACCTCCGCCAACGCCACATCATAAGATATGAAATTAAATTATGTACATTTGACGCTAGTTTCATGCAAATCGGATAAAAATTGACCACGATACAGCAAAAAGATGTTTTTGACCTATTTGTGACCTTAACCTTGACCTTTGCCCCAATCACTTGTAAAATCTAATCAAATTGTCCTTGGATCATGACCAATCATCCCACCAAATTTCATGCGATTCAACTACGCCATAGCAAAAAGACAATTTTGCCCTTTTTGTGACCTTGACCTTGATCATATTGTATACCTTTTTGTGACCTTGACCTTGATCATATTGTATATCACAAGATAGGTAATTGAATAAAAAAAAAAAACCCAAGCGTACATGTGGCCTACCTCGGGTTTGCCCTCGGGGCACGTATCCTTCCGCTAGGCCTACCATTACAGAAAATGGGAGTAGGGTAAACTACACAAAACTCTGGTCGTTTGAGAGGAGGTTCCAGGTAACTCCTAAGAAAGTGTTTCGAGGTAAGTCTCTGTGTTAGAACAAAAAAAAATTTATAAGGTTCAGTCAAATCATTTTTGAGTTATGTAGATCACAAACATAAATAAATAAATACAGGCCTATCAAAATATAGCATAGCGAAGGTAATATATGCTAAGACACATGCATATAGAATTTTACTCATGAAAACCTTAATGTGGTATCTATAAGAGAAGGCTACACCCTACTAACGCTCAGCTGATCCCCAAGATAAACTAAAGTATTCAATAAGCATTAATCCTAAAAAGGAACCATGAATTAGTGGAGATTAGGTTTTTTAGAATCTACATCGGTATACGTTTCCTAAAATGTGAACGGTGAAATTTCGTAAATTCACACACTATCTATTTTCTGGGAAAATATAATTTTTTTCAATAGCGTCGGAGTTTCGTATGATTCAGCGTCGGAGTTTCATATGATTCAGCGTCGGAGTTTCGTATGATTCAGCGTCAGAGTTTCGTATGATTCAGCGTCGGAGTTACGTATGATTCTGAACAATGTTATGCTGACTAATCATTTTCTTGTAGTGTCGGAGTTCCGTACAATCTGGACAATGTATTTTCTTGTGCTTTCCTCCTCCCTATTCCCGCCCTCTTTAATTTAATAAAATCAATCAAGACAAAATAGAAAAAAAACCCTTCCAGATATGTTACCCTGCCCTAGCCCAGCCCAGAGACCATAAATAATAGATATACGCACACACGGACTTTAATGATTTTGATTCCTATTTTCCCATCATACTAATAATTTGCAAAAGTATGTCACGTTAAATATCCTTATTGGGAAGTTCTTGAATCCTTATTACATTTATCGTAAATGAAAAACTCACATTGAGATTATACTATTAAATTTCAACCATCTATCGTTTCATTAATGACCTCCCGAATCATATCATTCTAATCAAGGTCGTTGCAAAGTAGACAATGCTGCTTTACTTTACCCTGTCACCTCTCCCCGATACATACATAGGGATGCAACAGCCGAGGTTAGCTTAGGTCGAGCTATGGCATGCCCTTCGCTAATCAGTAAGGTCATTGTGTCCTAACTTGCCTTAGGAAGGAACGTGGAGGCTCTGATGTTTACTAGTAACGGTGTAATAATATAAATTACCAATAAATTTATAGTTTCAGCAACGGATGGTTTTCACACAAAATTAAATCTTAAGTACCTTACACAGTATTTTTTTTTAATAATTTTGACCTTCGTTCGTCATAAATGAGTACTTTTAGAGAAAAACGACCCATTAAAGAACTAATATAATTAGGTGGATATTAGGAAACAGGTCCTCCTCACTACTTATGTACTTTGACCCTGCTGTGACCTCCCTCTCTTCTCTAACCTCACCTCCGATGTCAGAAAACTTCAAGTGGGAGAGAAGTTACAAAACACCGAACTTGTATAATAAGGGCAGCTATCTCACCTAACCTAACCTAGGGAACTGGTTTCTTCTTACTTACTTGCAGTACATGAGGGGGAGGGGCTTTGCCCTTCGCAACCTTCCTTTCTCCGCTTACCTTACATAAGACGCTGCAACTCTAAAAACGAGAAAAAAATTGTCAACCTTCCATACATCACCTATGCATTCAAGCTACGCGAAGCTGTTACCTTTACCCTCAAGCTATGCAAAGCTGTTACCTTTACCCTCAAGCTATACAAAGCTGTTACCTTTACCCTCAAGCTATGCAAAGCTGTTACCTTTACCCTCAAGCTATGCAAAGCTGTTACCTTTACCTGATCCAGAATAAGAAGTTGTAAATGGTAATTTGTCTTAAACCTTTTACCCCCAATGGACGTACTGGTATGTTTCAAATACTCATCCCTTTACCCCCATGGACGTACTGGTATGTTTCAAATACTCATCCCTTTACAGTACCCCCATGGACGTACTGGTATGTTTCAAATACTCATCCCTTTACCCCCATGGACGTACTTGTATGATTCAAATACTCATCCCTTTACCCCCATGGACGTACTGGTATGTTTCAAATACTCATCCCTTTACCCCCATGGACGTACTGGTATGATTCAAATACTCATCCCTTTACCCCCATGGACGTACTGGTATGTTTCAAATACTCATCCCTTTACCCCCATGGACGTACTGGTATGATTCAAATACTCATCCCTTTACCCCCATGGACGCACTGGTATGTTTCAAATACTCATCCCTTTACCCCCATGGACGTACTGGTATGATTCAAATACTCATCCCTTTACCCCCATGGACGTACTGGTATGTTTCAAATACTCATCCCTTTACAGTACCCCCATGGACATACTGGTATAATTCAAATACTCATCCCTTTACCCCCATGGACGTACTGGTATGATTCAAATACTCATCCCTTTACCCCCAATGGACGTACTGGTATGTTTCAAATACTCATCCCTTTACCCCCAATGGACGTACTGGTATGTTTCAAATACTCATCCCTTTACCCCCATGGACGTACTGGTACGTCCTTGCAAAAAACTGCTATTTACATTTTTTTGTGCATATTTTTGATAACTTTATGAGAAACACCAGGCATGTTCCAAAAGAATGAGACCAACCTGACCTCTCTATGACGAAAATCAAGGCTGTTAGAGCAATTTAAAAAATATATATTGCAAATTGTGATTGAAAAAAAAAAAAAACGCCTAGGGGTTAAGGGTTAGAAAGTTCCAAATAGCCTGGAGGTAAAAGGGTTAATTGTTATGTGTATTCCTCCTCTACATTGGGAAGTATAAACTAGTCATGATATTTATCGTAAAGTGTACCGATACACACTGTAAAACTAAAAATAATTGCTGTATGCTGCTTGCCACCAAACACTAACAACCTGTGGCTCGGATTCCCTAAATTCAGCGTAAAATCTACAACAACAAAAACAGTCAACTGAGCATAAATTAAATGTATACGTTAAAGATGTTCTCACCTAGTAATTAAAACTACTAATCTGAAATTATGATGATATAAGAAATTGTAGTTAATTGAAGTCTTAAAACAAAAGAAAAAACTAGTTTTCTGGATTACCTCTGTTCAAATAACTAGAAATGAAAAAAAAAATATATTGCTAAATACCGTAATTTAGGATTTACTATCGTTATCATTATTAATATTATTATTATTATTATTATTATTATTATTATTATTACTAGCTAATGTACAGCCATGGTTGGTAAAGCAAGATGCTATAAGCCCAAGGGCTTATAGACCCGTGAGCAAAGGAAATAAGGAAATAAACATTATAAGAAGTAATGAAAAATTAAAATATCTTAAAAATATTAACAACATTAAAACAGATATTTGATATACAAACTATAAAAGGACTTTTGTAAGCCTGTTCAACATGAAAACATTTGCCGCGAGTTTGAACTTTTGAAGTTCTACTGATCTACTAAGACGGGTGTTCCCTGTAGAAAAATGTCAGTTTTCTTCAAAAATGACATTTTTTTCACTGCAAATAAAAACTTAATTATCTAGGAAATAATATTCATTGGGGTTAACGTCCACAGCTCAGCACGTACCACTTGCCAGTACTGTACTGTACATTGGGCAGGAGGTTGATTTTTTTTTTTTCCACATGCGAAGCGAGCACACGGCTGAGCAACTATTTCATTTCTAAAAAATATCCCCGGTTTTAGACAGTCTAACAGGTTTTCGGTTTATATGCCGTTGAAATAAAGAACACATTCAATGAAAGCACATTATTTAAGACAGGAAAAACTATTTTTCTGTTTAAAATATCGTCTTGTCCATAACTATAATTTGACCGATTTGATCGGGGGTACCCATTGTGTGAACACCTTTCAGACCTCTTTGGAACTCAGAAAAAATCCCTGTGATTAAAATCACACATCGACAAACGCTTCCGTATTCGCTAACTTTCAATACATTTTATCAGTTTTTTTTTTTTAAATAATTCAATGACAAAATAAAAATCGCAATTTATTTCTCTGTTAGAAAGTTAAATTACCATAACCACATTTGTTGTTATGATGTTAGATGTGGTAACGTCTCTGACTGGCAAACGCCAGACTGGGGTTCAAGTCCCGCTCAAACTCGTTAGTTCCTTTGGTCGCTGCAACATCAAAGGATGGGGGTTTATAAGGAGCCAATAGGTATACCTGCTGAGTCATCAGCAGCCATTGCCTGGCCCTCCTTGGTCGTAGCTTGGGCAGAGAGGGGGCTTGGGCAATGATCATATGTATATATGTTCAGTCTCTAGGGCATTGTCCTGCTTGATAGGGCAATGTCACTGTCCCTTGCCTCTGCCATTCACGTGCGGCCTTTAAATCTTAAAACTCCCTAACTTAAATAGGCTTAACTCACAAAAGGATTTTAAATTTCGCAAATAACGCGGTAAATTGAATAAGAATACGGCCTTAAGCTATTTTTACGTAGGAGCCTTTGCAGGGTGACGGCCAAATCCCGTAGAAAACGGGTATATTCTGAACTGTGGCCGTCGTTCTAAAAACGATTTTGGCGGGAGAAGCTAACTTAAAAAACCCAACTAACCTAAGCTAAAAGCCGTATCCTTACCCAGGGGGGCTTCGCCCTTCCGGACCCCACCCCCCCTTACACAACAGTTTCCTTAACTACGAGTACGACAGGAGAAGCTAACTTAAAAAACCCACCTAACCTATGCTAGAAGCCGTGTCCTTACCCAGGGGGGCTGCGGCCCCCCCGGACCCCCCTTACACAACATATTTAAGATCCGTAGACCATTTCCAAACGTTTTTATTCTATACAAGATAACAGTCGGAGCGATAATAAGCAAATTAGGACGCTTGGCCGTAGCGCTACAAACTACCCTTTACGAATAATGCAATGCATTGAAAATCTCTCATTTTAACAAAACGACAAAATTAGTTAAATTAAGCTATGTTACTATTCTGAACTAACCTGTGTTGTAGACTGGTGGACTAGCCTAGGCTATATCCATAGCAAGGTGTAGCATATCCTACACCTCATCTTGTACATTAAAAACACTTCAGCAACAGCTTTTTAACAATATATAATTTCCTTCCATAGTGGGAAAGGATTAAATTTGATAATACAGTACGTAACTTAGCGTTACTGTATACACAACGTACACAAACATACGAACAATCACTAAACACAGACATTGAACGTAAACAATCAGTGTTGCCAGATAGGTTAGTCTAAAAATCCCCAGGTCATGATAAAAAATCCCCCAAAACAACAAAAAATTCCCATTTCCCCAAATATATTTTCTACTGATCACGTAGGGCATTACCAACATAGAAATTACTCGATTTTTCATATAAGTGCAAGTTAACTAATTGCAACAATATAAAGGTTTGATCATATTTGTTTATTCTTCATAGAAATGTGTACAGAATATCCCCCATCAGACACCCAAAATCCCTAAATCTAGGGATAAATTTCCACATCTGGCAACACTGTAAACAATGCCTCCTCTTTCAAATTCATTTTGGTCACGAGGGCTCCAATTCATTAACGGAAGAGTAAAATTTTTAATTTTGTTTTAATTTAGCTGTATTATCTTGCTTTCTTGGGATTGATAAGTAAAACTTAATAATTACACACAGAAGCTCGTAGCTACAATATCACAACAATCTAAGTTATATCAAACGATATTTACACAGAAAATCAAGATTTTTCAAGATAATATAGTTAAATCCTTAATCCCTAAGACCTCATTTAAGGCCAGATGAGGCAAATTTCATGGGAAAAATACACAAATGAGATGTATAACCTACACAAAGAAGAAGATAATACAAAGCATTTATTTCCGTGCCCAAAATTAGGACAGGTAATGAAAAAAGACATAAGCGTAGGTATTTTTACGTTTACGTTGTTGGGTGGAGGGATTCGCCTTTCCATCGGCACCTCCTTGGTTTTCTTCTTTATTCTAATTCTTTTATTTTCTTCTCTCTTTTCTTCCACATTTGATAGATATATTTTTTCTTTTCTCTATTCCTTCTTTCTTGAACAGCACGTTTCCTATTATCTTCTTCTTTTCTTCCTCATACGGCTGTTGCAATTCCACTATTTTTCTTCTTTCGTCGCTGAGGTCTGGACATTCGAGAATGAAGTGGGAGAGGTCTTCATGTAACAAAATAAGAGAAGGTATCTGGCTGTATACACAATAGGTTGCAAAAACTGGTGATAGCAAGGTGTTATCCCAACTGATTTCAAAGGTGGAATGGGATGAAATTAAAGATTAAGAATTTTGAAAATAATGTTGTTATGGTACAGATAAAAAAAAAACTTAATTACATTAAGTATAAGCTTAGAAGCTTTGCGCCTGTTATGTGATAGAGTACCCGCAAACTTATTTTGCGGAGTGAGCAGTTATCACGAGACAATAAAAGGATCTCTATAGAAAAACGTATATTGTATATTATGTACCAACCGTGTGTCACACGATCGTACATAGTTAATTTGTTTATATATTATGCTTGTATCTTCGCTCTTCCCTCGCACTAAAAAGAACCAGAATAAACATGTCTGCTTTTCTCCTCTGTAACAGTGTCAATTTTTTAACATGAAAATTCTTGTTGCTTTAAGATTTTGTATATAAAGGAGAGTGTTCTACAATAAACTCACTCAGTTGCTTTCAACCTGTCTTTGAGTCACAACCTTCTCCTACCCCGTCACAATTATCTCAGCAGTGTTATTCTTAAACTAAACTTAAACTTGTATATTTATTGGCTTTTTGCTTTTTAAGTTAACTTTTAAATCGTGATTTGATGTAATTTCCTATAGTCCATTTCTTTTATCGAGGCAGATTTGCACCGACCTGCAGCGGTGCCCTTTTAGCTCGGAAAAGTTTCCTGATCGCTGATTGGTTAGAATTATCTCGTCCAACCAATCAGCGATCAGGAAACTTTTCCGAGCTAAAAGGGCATCGCTGCGAGTCGGTGCAAATCTGCATCGCTAAAAGAAATTGACTGTAGTTAATCTCGTGTTGTAAAAAAGGTCAATGTCACTTTCATTATTCAACTGCTGAATCGTAAGAGAGTTTCCAGTGCAATAAACTTCCACAGCATTGGTCACTCCGTACTTTTACACAAGCGACTCATCGACAGTGTATCAGATTCCTTCATCTATCTTGCATTTTGAGATATAGGAGGTAATGGAAATTGAGGTTACACACATTACATATGCAAACACACACACACACACATATAAGTAATTATAAAACCCATTAGAAATTAAATATAAAGGAGAAAGTACCATTTATTTTCGTATATTCGCAATGAAAATGTACTGAGAATATGTGAAAGCACTTGGTACTTTCCCATATATATATATATATATATATATATATATATATATATATGTATGTATGTATGTATATGTATATATAAGGTAGGCCTATCCATAGATAATTTCACAAATGAACAAGATTATATACCTACAGAATAATAACTGCACAAATAAACTCAAATTTTCTTCTCAAAAAAATGAAATCACCATCAATAGGCTTCAATCCCCAAATATGTAACTATCTCTTATCTATTCTTCTTCCCCAGAGGATGACGAAGACATGCTGCTCTACAACGTATCCGCAGTCGCGAGGGAGCAAGTGCTGGGGGCGTGGCTCCACCTGCGGGGGAGCTCCGGCAAGAGTCGGCTGGCCCCGCGTCTAAGACCTTCCAGAATCCTCGTCTACCTCTTTCCCGAAGTCACCGGCAGGTACCAGAGGCACCCGGCTCCCGTCATGACCCATACCCTGAGTCCCCACCAGCAGGTAGAGATGCACTTCCTCCTCGTCGTTGTTTAAGTAGGTCTTATGCCGGTGGAAATCTAGATTGCATGGGTGACTTTGGAGTCACCTAGCTGGACGGTTAGATAAGCAGTGTTGGTTTACTTAGTAATGACTGAATAGAGAGGATGAGTATACCAGCGGAAATCTAGAATGCATGGGTGACTTTGGAGTCACCTAGCCGGACGGTTGAATAAGCAGCGTTGGGTTACTCAGTAATGACTGGATAGGGAGGATGGGTATACCGGCGGAAATCTAGAATACATGGGTGACTATGGAGTCGCCTAGCTGGACGGTTGGATTGGCAGGGTTGGGTTACTTAGTAATGACTGGATAGGGAGGGATATTTGTTAATTTTTAAGGGATGATTTAGCTTTAAAATCTTTTAATCACTATAGTTGCCGCAAAGATTCTGGGCGAAATAAGCCTCGCCTCCTGATGACGTCTTAGCTAATCAAGTTGTATCCAATGTTAGCAGCTGTCACAATCCCTACAAATTTCAAGCTGTTAATGCAGGAAACAACATGATTAGCTATGACATCATGAAGGGGGTGGGGCTTACTTCGCCAGAATCTCTGCGGCGACTATAATCATGTTTTACCATCAAAATATTGTTTATTACTATCAAATTTAGATTATTACTCTACAAACTATCAATTTATATCGATATCAGCTCTATTCTGACTCTTTCGTAACTCCATATTCATACCATTCCTCTTATCAATATCTATTGAATTTATATCACTCCATATTGACTCTTTATCCTTACCCTCCCTCCATACTAATAAGTTTCCCTTGCTCTCTACTCTTGACTTCCATGATTTAACTCCTCGTCTCTACTCAATGTCATTCACTTAATCTTAATCCATATTGAGCATGCCTGAAATAAGTCATTAATAGATTTTACTCCTGACTGATTATTCTTCTTTTTCTTCTAGATGCATTATCGTCTAGTATGTTTTCATGTGGTTCCCACTCTTTATTTACCCATTTATCCTTACTCCATATTCTCTCTTCTACTGTTCCTCCATATTGACTATTCTACTCTAAATCCAAAATAACCTCTCAGACTTCAGCTTATAATCTCCCCTTTAACCTCACTTATTCTTGACCATTGTACCTTCTATCCAAATTAATACTTTACTGCAAAGATCCAGCACTGAACCTTTCTCTCTCGCCCCAAAGGAAATCGAGCTTACCCGCGCCGTGAAAGAGGTGGTGGAGGACTCCGAGAATGGGCGCTTCAACTGGGGGCTGATGGGCTTAAGGGTGGAGGAGATGAAGCGCGGACGCTACGTCCCCCGCTCCCCCGAAAAGATGGCCAGGCGTCCGCCCTTGCTCTTCGTCTACAGCAGCGACCCGACCTTGCTCGATCTGCAGGCACTAGGGGCAGCAGCCCTTAACCTCAGCAAGGCAAATCAGGGTCATTCCCTGACACGGACGACCAACCTTAAGAGGTACATCAGAGGTACTGAGGAAGGTGAAGACACTACCCTGATTACAGGTGAGGATAGAAAACACGAGAGAGTAGTTATGGCAAAGTTGAGTTTTTATTTTGTTGTATTTGTATGACCTCACATTGATAAGCATGCAGGACTTAAATGTTACACTGGCATTGAAGAAACATGAGTTTCGTGAAGTAAACTTTAGAAGCAACTGGCTAAAAGATATTGGAAGAATAGTTTTGTATTGAACGAAGCTGAAATTAGTCAAATCAACAAAACCTTTTAAATTTCATATTTTGTTTTACCTTTTCTGTCCCTAGAACGCAACAAGAGGGCCATAGAGTTTGGTTCCTTCGATGACGAGGACATTGATGAAGAAGACGGAGATGACGAAGACGACGCCGAAGACATAGAAGGATACGCTGTAGAAGAGGAAGACGAGGAGGAAGAGGAGGAGGAGGAAGAAGATGAAGAGGAAGTAAGGAGAGAAATTGAGAGTTCCTCCACTCGCAGGCAACGCAACCGCCACCATCCCCTTTTCACCAATGAACTTCCTGTCCTTCCCAAAGTGAGATTTAGTTCAAACTATATGCTAGACAGCTACTCTGTTTATGCCACTTTCTTATGGACATTAGCTTTGAAATAATTGTTGCTCTATATTGCTCTAAATATTGGCTTGGCACAATTACATTCTACATGAGTTCTTCAGGAATTGAGCCCTTTTTGAGTTAGGAAAGATACTTTAGCCAGTTGATATCAGGGTTGAATAGTCTTTTAGAGACTATGAGTACTGGTTTCAATGTATGTAACAATTACAGCTCTAATTTGATCATTGCAATTATAATAATCATAATATTGCTCATTTACTATTCTTAATACTGCATAAATAATATTAGGATTTCATGTATTTAACAAATGATATTGAAGAATTTTCTAAACAATAGTAATGATTATACATTATTACTAATTTAAGTATGATAGTAATATTAATGAGGGTCTCAAGGCTCATTGATTAATGAGCTTATCTCACCAACGGGAGACACTACGATAAATCCTTTGGGAAGGAAAACCCACTGAGTCACTGTGTCTCTATTATTATCTTTATTATTAATACTTGCAAAGCTACAACTCTCGTTGGAAAAGCAGGATGAAATAAGGGATCCAACAGGGAGGAAAGGAAATAAGAAAACGAATAGAATAGTGTGCCTGAGTACACCCTTAAGCAAGCGAACTTTCTAACCCAAGACAGTGGAAGACCATGGTACAGATTCTATAGATATCTACAGATAAGGGGAATAGGCCAACTGTCGTAAACTATCATTCCGACTACCCAATCCGCAGGCATTCCCAACGGAACGAAAGGCCGAGGGGAGCGAGACGAAAGCGCCAACCAAACGCCACAGGAGACGCAGAAGGAAGAACCACAGGAAGCGCGGGAAGGGCGAGGACGACAACCTGATCCCGCTGCCGGAGAACTACTCCAAAGTGAAGTGGGGCGAAGCCGAGAGGAGGAGGAAAAACAAGAGGAGAAGAAGAAACAGAAGGCTGCCCGACGACTGGATGGCCGCTGCTCAGGTAGTTTACAAGAAGGGTCTTCGCTCATTTCTTTCTTACTCTCTCTGGCTTAAACTGAATTGATTTTCAATGTACGTGTGGTCATATTTTGCTAGCTGCCTGTATCAGCAACAGTATTGTGCGCATGCCTTCATACCGTACCTTGTTTACTATATTTTGTTTGTGAGACTCGGATACCTCGTAAATATTAAATATCTGCTTAATTTGAAATTTTTTTTTGGATTAATTATGTATTACTTTGAAAATTATCAATGAGATTTCTTATATTCAAAATATATATTGCCAGATAGTGATTCTTAAAACGAGTTACATTTTCAAAATGTGATATCAATTGACTTGACTACAACATTAAGGCTTTAATTGTGACATGCTGATTATGTAACATTACTTAATCACAAACATAATCAATAACTGTTTTTTTTTAAACTATTCCTCTCTCCAAAAGGAATAGCATGGAGTAATTCTAATGATTGGCCCTACCTTTGTCTCCCCGCCCGCAGAACACCCTTAGCAACGACGCAAACTCCGTTCATTTCGGAGCTGGTCTACCCGGTGGGGTCACTCCGTCTCGCCCGTGTGGCAAACACAAGTTGGAAGTGAATTTCAAAACCCTAGGGTGGGACCATTGGATTGTCGCTCCAGTCGTCTTCGATGCATACTACTGCGCTGGCGTGTGCCCGAACCCGCTCACAAAGGTAAATAGGAAGTTGAATTGGCATGTTTAACCCCATGACATCTACAGTAAAGAGATAGGTTTCACTGTGTGTATATATATATATATATATATATATATATATATATATATATATATATATATACATATATATATATACATATATATATATATATATATATATATATATATATATATATGTATATATATATATATATATATATATATAAATATATATATATATATATATATATATATATATATATATATATATAATATACATATATATATATATATATATATATATAATTTATATAAATATATAGATGTATATATATATATATATATATATATATAGATAGATATATATATATTTATATATATATATACATATATATATATATATATGTATATATATTAATATATATATATGTATATATATTAATATATATATGTATATATATTAATATATATATATATATATATATATATATATATATATATATATATATATATAATTTTAAAATAGGCCACAAATACATCTTAATATCTACAGTAAGTCTCTCTGCCTCAGGATCGAAGACCAAAGGAATAGCAGTCGACTGTTACCTCAGTTTTAACCCTGCTAAGGCTCGAATCCTTGGCTGACCAGAGATTCTTATAAGATTTGAATTTCTCCTTGGGTCTACGAAACAATATATATATATATATATATATATATATATATATATATATATATATATATATATATATATATATATATGGGCTTCTGATTTACCATTCTATCTAGTCAATAGCTCCAATAATTTCCACGTAATGAGGCAATTCACAGATATTCACAATTAAACCCATCAATAGTGCGTCTAGCTTTTCTTGTTATCCAAATACATTTCTTTCTCCAAACGCTGAGAGAGAGAGAGAGAGAGAGAGAGAGAGAGAGAGAGAGAGAGAGAGAGAGAGAGAGAGAGAGATTCTTTTTAAATTGAAACGCCGCAGTAGTCAATGTAAACAAACACTTATTCCCACGCTGTTGGTGGTCTCCTCTCTCTCTTTTTACTTTTCTTTCTTTCTCCTCTTCGCTCTATCTCTCCACGCAAATCCGTGATTCGTGCAGGTGTGTCGAGGAGGAGTAGTTAACGAAGCCACTAAAAACGTGGGGGCATCAATAATGACGATAATAATAGGCGACAATCATAATTCTAGCCTCCCCCTTGGTCATAAAGACAGGTCGGACAATAGGAGTCCCCTGTCCGAAGCGGGTCCGTGTTGGGATAAAGTTGGCCTCGGGCGCTTGAAGTACGACACTGCAATTGACGCCTGACACGGCCCTAAATATACAATTTAAGAGGGATATCAAACGTAAAGTGCATTAAATGATGCGTAATGAGCAACGCGCGAAGAGCAATGTAACCTATATACGTCTGAATGACGTTGAAATTAGCAACCTTTCAACGGGGGAGTAATTCTTCGCGCGCTTGCATTCAAACATGGACGAAGGTTTAGTAATCTTAGTTTGACAATCGCGCCTTTTTTTTAAACCTTTCAAACATGGATGAAGGTAATGTTTAATTAAACATATTTAGACCTCAAACGAAGGTTAAAGTTTGACAATTAAGCCTTTTAAACATTTAAGTCCACATAATTGACTTAATATCACACTAGATATTAAAATCATAACGGTTATGCGTCACACACAAATGGACTGTGAACGAAGCCATTCTTCGCTCTTTTATGAGGAAAGAATCCACAGGAGAGAGAGAGAGAGAGAGAGAGAGAGAGAGAGAGAGAGAGAGAGAGAGAGAGGAGAGAGAGGAGAGAGAGAGAGCTGAGTGGGCACTTCAGCAGGCCCCCTAAAGTCCTATTACAGGAAACATCCCACCCTGCTGCCTACGACGTAAGGACTGTGAGAAGATGTACAGAAGAGACATTGTGGCTTTTCCAGTAGACATTTTTATTGAGTCCTTTGTGTTTCTTTTTTTTGAAAGATAGAATAAGAGAGAAAGAGGACTTGCTTCTGTTTCTCTTATTGGCTTAGTTACGTCTTCTTCCCCCACCCCCCTCCCCCCAGCCCCCGGCTTCGTCCACAATAGAGGTCCAGTGGCATTTTTAAAGGGCCATTTCGTTCGGACGCTTACAATAGGACTAAAACTTATTTAGGATTATTGTGCAATATTGACGACATATCCATTCTCTCTCTCTCTCTCTCTCTCTCTCTCTCTCTCTCTCTCTCTCTCTCTCTCTCTCTCTCTCTCTCTCTCTCTCTCAGTGCTGGTTTTGCTTATTTTCTACCTTTTAATTCATAGTACCACTGTTGAATGGTCTTCCGGACCCAACGCTAATCATTACGGCCCACATTTCTAAATCCGAAAAATCACGAAAGGGCAAAATCGCCTTTTAAAATAAAGAATGTTATAGAAGTACATACACATACATATACCAAGGCACTTCCCCCAATTTTGGGGGGTAGCCGACATCAAGAAATGAAACAAAATAAAAAGGGGACCTCTACTCTCTACGTTCCTCCCAGCCTGACAAGGGACTCAACCGAGTTCAGCTGGTACTGCTAGGGTGCCACAGCCCACCCTCCCCCATTATCCACCACAGATGAAGCTTCATAATGCTGAATCCTCTACTGCTGCTACCTCCGCGGTCATCTAAGGCATCGGAGGAAGCAGCAGGGCCTACCGGAACTGCGTCACAATCGCTCGCCATTCATTCCTATTTCTAGCACGCTCTCTTGCCTCTCTCACATCTATCCTCCTATCACCCAGAGCTTTCTTCACACCATCCATCCACCCAAACCTTGGCCTTCCTCTTGTACTTCTCCCACCAACTCTTGCATTCATCACCTTCTTTAGCAGACAGCCATTTTCCATTCTCTCAACATGGCCAAACCACCTCAACACATTCATATCCACTCTAGCTGCTAACTCATTTCTTACACCCGTTCTCACCCGTTCTTATAGAAGTAAAAGAAAAACAAAACAGCGTTTCAAAACATCTATAAAGTCTTGTTGGATACTTACAGATTTGATTAATTATAAAACTAGAGTAGGCACTCAGTAGAGTGCAGACCTCCGTCAGAGCAGCTTATTTCCCGACCTTTTAGACTGATTTAGATTATTTTATTTCGTTCGTGACCTTGACCTTTGACCTTCCAAAATGTATTCATTTCCAGCTCTTTACATAAGTTTAATAAAATCCCTGCAAGTTTCATTACTTTACGAGTAAAATAGGCACCCTTTGGTTGATGACCGGAATTTGACCCCTTGTTTGACCTTGCTCATACACTTGACCTTGACCTTTGACCCTAACATGTATATATTGGCGTGGATTTTCATACACTCAAATATAAACCAAGTTTGAAGTCTCTGTGCCAACGATGTCCAAACTTATGACTGATTACGTGAATTGGACATTTTGCTTGACCGTGACCTTGACCTTTGAACTTGACCTTCCAAAATTTTATAATTTCCAGCTTTATACATAACAGGTAATCCTTGCAAGTTTCATTATTCTACGATTAAAATTGTGGCCAGGAAGCTGTTCTCTCTCTCTCTCTCTCTCTCTCTCTCTCTCTCTCTCTCTCTCTCTCTCTCTCTCACACACACACACACACACAGGGGGTAAAACATAACCTCCTTGCAACTTCGTTGACGGAGATCAAGATAAAATCAATGTATTTTCCTTGTAAAATTTCGACTTTCTTATTTATGCCAATTGGTTTGCACGTGCAATATTCCTCCCTGATTTATATCTGTTAATTTGTATATTAAACATTCTTTGTTACCGCGTGTTTGTTAATACGTTTGTAAGAAAAACCCTAACGTATCTACAGTATGTATACACATAAGAAGCCTTATAATACACATTAATGAAGTCGAAAGTACCGTGAAGTCTCTGCAATAAAGTGAGAAATAAATACACGCCATTATAATCCATATTTCACCAACCAATAAGGTTTGAAATCGCCTAACTCGCCAGCAAGAAGAACGTTCCGCGCGTTAATCGCCTCTATGCAAGGGTGTCCTTAGACTCACATTTCCCTCTCGGAAGGATGTCTGCTCGAGGACGTGTTGTAAATCTTTAATTGTGATAAACGACTGAGTATTTTTCACTTCTGATATCATTATACCGACGAACATTAATTAATAAGACATCTCTGGTGGTCTGATAGACTCATTCGTTATGCTCGCAACGCTACGCTGGGATTTTATTGGATGCGTCTAGGTTGACAAACTTCCGAATCAACTTGATATTTATCAAATTTTCTTCTATTTCCTTCATATATATTCTTTTTATTTATTTTATTAATATAAATTTTAAATTTTAATATTTATTTCATCTTTTTTATCATGGCTAATGTCGATTTTGAACATTTCAAAAATAAATTTATCCTTAAAATACAAAACGAACGCCTCCATTGCATCTCGTTGGAGAGTTCGTTTGTTTGTTCGTTTCAGATTATTCTACCTGATGTAAAACACGGGCTCTTGCGTTGGCAGGCCATAATAGAAGAGTTATTTGAAAATAAAGATTATTTATACAAACTCTTTAGGATTACTGGACCGAGAAAAGAGCTTCGGTCTGATCTCTCGAGAGGCAATTACCATATGATATAAAAAAAGTATATTTTCTCAATACAAATAATGGGAATAAAGTCATCGGATTTATTCTTCGTAAATTACTCGCATAAACATTAAGTAGCTTTAGTCAACGTTGTTCCTATATTTCAGCGGGAAATAAATCCGATTTAAATCCCATATTGCTCTGTCGTCTTTTCAGAAGACTTAAGAAGTTTAACAGGGGGAAAGATGATGAAGAAAATTGTTTTGTTTTTGTGTGTTTGTGTGTGTGTGTGTTTTTTTTTTTTTTTTTTTTTTTGTAGTTCTTCATGATTATTCCTCGTTTGTCTTTGTTTTCTTGCTGGGGATGTATTTGTTTTTGACTTCTCAGTGTTTGTTGTATTATTTTGCAGTTATCGAAGTTAATTCAACACAATATTTCTTGACACCAGCTGATGGTGGTGGTATCACGGGCCTAGCAAAAGAGAAGAGAGAACTATAACACTCAATAATGGCTTTTACTTTAACACACACACACACACACACACACACACACACATATATATATATATATATATATATATATATATATATATATATATATATATATATCCCTGTCACACTGAGCCGCATTGCTAAACGTATAGGCCTAATAATAATAATAATAATAATAATAATAATAATAATAATAATAATGAACTGAGAGATCTCTTAATAATTCTATTAACTCTGAATTAAACAAAGATAATAATTAGTTAAGAAAAAATGCACCAAGCCTTAATCTAAAAATAGATTTAGTCTTAATCATTAACCCATTTTCAACAGGCCTTAGGATCTCGAAGCGAGCTGCAGTGGACGGGGGGAGGGGGGGGTAGTCCCAATGAAGACCTATAGTCTAAAAAGAAAGATGAGACTCGTATAGACCTATAAATGAACATAAACCGCCGTAGATAAACCGTTAAACCGGATGCTGTTCCAATAACGACTTTTTAAAGGCTCTTTCTGAGTTAGGCGAAGTTTATAGCTAGCCCGAGCTATTACTATTAGTCTAGTTGCTATCAGACCAATAGGGGCGGTTCTTTCATTTCAATATGGAGTTACGTTCGCTTTAATTATGGTTTGGGTAGGTCGGTTGACTAGGCCTAGGGGTGTTAGTTTAAATCTCTAATATGGAATGAGCCTTTTTAATGGTGTGGGTAGCTCTGTTGACTAGGCCTAGGGGTGTTAGTTTAAATCTCTAATATGGAGTGAGCCTTTTTAAAACTTTTATATGGAGTGGGCATTATATCAATACGGAGTAAGTGTTGAGTCTGGGTAGCACTTCAACATGGATTGATTAATATGGAGTCACTTTAATAGTAGCCTAATACGCTTATGCAATATGGAGTTCCTCCAATTGGTCTTAGTCTTATTAATTACAGACATTGTCTTTGAAGGGCTTTCATTACTGCTAAAGTTTTGACAGTATCAAAAGCTTTCTCATAGTCTATAAATGCCATATACATTGGTTTGTCATATTCTGTTGATTTTTTGACATAAAGGTTTAAAGGTCGCTCATGAATGGCAGAGGCAAGGGACAGTGACATTGCCCTAGCAATCAGGAGAATGCCCTAGAGACTGACCATATATTATATGATCAGCGCCCAAGCCTCCTCTCCAGCCAAGCTAGGACCAGGGAGGACCAGGCAGTGGCTGCTGATGACTCAGCAGGTAGACCTATAGGCTCCCCCAACCCCCCCCCACCTTAGCTCACAAGGATGGTAAGGATGCAGAAACTAATGGCACTAACGAGTCTGAGCGGGACTCGAACCTCCCGACTGGCAAACACCAGGCAGAGACGTTACCAATCAGGCCAATCAGTTATTTGTTGAAAACCCAATTCTAAATCCTGTCTATTATCTTTGTTGATTAAAGTCTAGCTGTCTTTCTGTTCGGCCTAATATGATCTTTGTAATTTACAAAGTTCATATAGATATTTACAAATTGTAAATATATTATATATTACCGAGGGTAAACTTATTGAGCGATATATTTATTTTCGGGTCTATTATGTCACTTTTTGTGAATTAGGTTAATGATAAACTTTTTCCAAGCTGTAGGTATAGAGCATTCTTGCAAACATTTTGTGTATAAGCCTATGTGTGTTAACAGAAACTGCATCATATTAAGAATATATTATCTCACAACCCCTTCATACGAAAAAAAAATATAATTTTTCTTTTAAAAAATTAAGAAATTTGGGAGGAAAAATCGTTCAAAATATAAAACGAAGCAGCCTTAAGAGAGAGAGAAAAAAAATAGTTAATTAAAGAAAGTCGATGATTGGGCCGCGAGTCATTTACCATAACCGTTAAACCATCGACTTCTAACAATCAGACTCTCTCTCTCTCTCTCTCTCTCTCTCTCTCTCTCTCTCTCTCTCTCTCTCAAGAGTTTTGGAGACAGACGGACCCTATAACCTAAAGAGAAAAGAATAATAGAAATATTATGAGAACAAAAGAGCCTAGCCGGGTGAAGCTTAAGGTTGGCGGGAAGATAGTGCTTCAAGCGACAATTATCTTATTTTTATATATATTCTTTATCATTATTGTTATTCCCTCGACGTCATTTCATCTATTGATATTTTCAGAATTTCATTTTGAGTCTTTTAGGATTATTTGATAAATTAAAGGCTTGTTTGATACGTAGGTTTAATTCTTTTTTTTATTTACAGTTTCGGTTCGAACGAAAAGATAGGCTTAGGTTATATAGAAAGCCTTAAATTAAGGCAGGCGTTCTCTCTCTCTCTCTCTCTCTCTCTCTCTCTCTCTCTCTCTCTCTCTCTCTCTCTCTATATATATATATATATATATATATATATAATGATTATTCCCACATGTTTACCTATTCAAAAGTAGAACTCATTACAGTCAAATGAGAGAGAGAGAGAGAGAGAGAGAGAGAGAGAGAGAGAGAGAGAGAATATCCCTTATCACCAGACGCCCGATCATCCATTAAAACCTATCACGTGTTAATGTTTATTTTCTATCGTTAACTGCTAATTAAGATCAAACCCCCTCCCCCCTTTACCCAACTAGGGAGGGGGGAGGGAGGGGGAGGGGGGTAGAAGGAACGAGTTGCTGTTACACTGAGATCTGCTATTTCATTCACTGGGTGTTTATTCAACACACACACACACACACACAAATTACTTATATATACTGTATATATATATATATATATATATATATATATATATGTGTGTGTGTGTGTGTGTGTGTGATCATGGTGAAGGGTAGATGGAGATGGTTTGGACATGCTCTTCGCACTCCCCAAGAGAGATTAGTTCATCAAACTTTCAACTGGGCTCCACAAGGCACTAGAAGAGTTGGAAGACCCAGACCTACATGGGTGAGGACTACGAAGCGTGTAGTAGGAGATGATGAATGGAGAAGTATTGATTTAAAAGCTCAAGATAGAGACGACTGGCGAAATCTAACCGAGGCCCTTTGGCGTCAATAGGCGTAGGAGATGATGATGAGATGATGATGATAATGAATATGATGATGATGATGATGTGTGTGTGTGTGTGTACGTACATACACCGTATATAACCTAACACACACACACACATATATATATATATATATATATATAGAGAGAGAGAGAGAGAGAGAGAGAGAGAGAGAGAGAGAGTATATACGGGTGTGTATGTTGAAATACATCGCATGAATACAATACAGTTAATAATACATTAGCCAAAAATTCCATGAATAAATACAACTAGGCCTACGCCACACAGTAAAAAATAATGTATCATACAGTATCTAATACATCGGAAACTACATAGAAAGAATACAATAGCACGAGATACTGAATAATACAGTGGAGAGATAAAGAACTAAAATACAGTGAAATTGATACATTAACAACAACAACAATAAGTCATAACAACAACAACAGTAGGCTCTAGCGTCAGCCATTGTTGCACAATCGATCGGTTAAATATTCAAGGGAGGCCTATTCCAAATGGCTTCTAATAGGCCTACTACTACCACCACTGAGTAATGATGTGTTATCAGCCACTGGCGATAATGAGTGGGAAAACACAGAGAGAGAGAGAGAGAGAGAGAGAGAGAGAGAGAGAGAGAGAGAGAGAGAGGGTGAGGGATGATTATAATACAAACCTACAATAATAATAATAATAATAATAATAATAATAATAATAATAATAATAATATTGCTCATTATAAATGGAGTAACTGTACACACAAACACACACACACACACACACACATATATATATATATATATATATATATATATATATATATGTACATATATATATACATACATATATATATATATATATATACATAATATATATATACATATATATATATATATATATATATATATATATATATATATATAGAAGAGTTGGAAGGTCCAGGCCTACATGGCTGAGGATTATGAATCGCGAAGTAGGAGATGATGAATGGAGAAGTATTGCATTAAAAGCTCAAGATAGAGACAACTGGAGAAATTTGACCGAGGCCCTTTGCGTCAATCGGCGCAGGAGATAATGATGATATATATAAGTGTGTGTGTTTGTGCGTGTATGTATGTGGGAAATTGAATGTATGGCTCCTTCGAACAAAACTACTTATGGTGTGCATACAAAGTTGATGCCTAATCAAGACAGAATCATGATAGTCCCTCTCCCAGATCGAAGCTCATCAGACAGAGAACAAGGCAACGAGGGATCCACGAAGACCTTCTCAGCCTTTGACTAAATAGTCTTTAATAAAATACAACATGTCTTCACTGTACAGGAGGATAAATAAGAGAAGTGAATCCAAATAGCTTAACCCTTTTACCCCCAAAGGACGTACTGGTACGTTTCACAAAACTCATCCCTTCACCCCCATGGACGTACTGGTACGTCCTTGCAAAAAAAATGCTATAAAATTTTTTTTTATCATATTTTTGACAATTTTTTGAGAAAATTCAGGCATTTTCGAAGAGAATGAGACCAACCTGACCTCTCTATGACAAAAAATAAGGCTGTTAGAGCAATTTAAAAAAAAAATATACTGCAAAATGTGCTGGGGAAAAAATAACCCCTTGAGGGTTAAGGGTTGGAAATTTCCAAAGAGCCTGGAGGTAAAAGGGAATACAGCACAGTATTAAACGGAAAATCTATTTTTGGGCTCAGGCAGCCATATCGTCCTGATGGAAGTTCCTTCTTAGTAGCTTCCTAGGTTATATTTAACTAGTTAAATATAACCTAGGAAGCTACTAAGAAGGAACTTCCATCAGGGCGACATGGCCTGAGCCCAAAAATGCTATTTGTGGCAGCATGATAGGCTAGGAATTAAGGCTGCCTGTCCACAGAACACTCTTCAGTCTACGATGGCTGCCACTATTTTGTGATGAGAAATGCAATGCACGTGTTTCTATGGATGCCTGCACATGAGCCAGTTTTTAGTGGTGTGATCACAGCTTCTCTCTCCACTTTTTCGTGGCACCACGAAACACTGGTAGCCACCATCCACTGAAAATTGGCCGGTGTGTGGGAGCCCTGATGCGGTATCTGGGCCAAGGTGCCTAGTAGTAGGTGGACTAGGTGTGGTGCAGCCAAGGGTTAGAAGTTTTAAAGGCTTCATATATTTCTAATGGAAATCCAAAGAGAAAAAGTACCTATTTTGTTCCTATGGGAACTTTCAAAATACCACAGATGTACACAGAATATGTGAGAAGAGGGAAAGGTCAGTTTGAATGGGGAGTTAAAGGGAGAGAATAGATAGATGGAACCCACCTTACTAGAC
Organism: Palaemon carinicauda; assembly: GCF_036898095.1. Taxonomy (NCBI): domain Eukaryota; kingdom Metazoa; phylum Arthropoda; class Malacostraca; order Decapoda; family Palaemonidae; genus Palaemon; species Palaemon carinicauda. The sequence goes on from NC_090756.1 coordinate 24,705,689, forward strand.
CTACTCTAATTGCGAAGCCTGTTACGTATGACTCTCAAACCGATGTGTCGATCACAACATTTGATAATATGAAGCTGACATTGGATAGACAATCTAATAAGAGGAAATTTATCTTAGAAAAGAGTTGATATGAATGCAAAACTATTTAAAGAATAATAATCAGTTATATATACTATGAATCTAGGTTTTATTTTCTTCTTTCCACCATGTTAATTATAAGACCAATATTTTCAAACTTAAAGTAGATGGGTAATTACTCAACGTCATTACTGAATTTCTTACAAATAGGCAGTTTCTTTACCTTATAACTGTTTAAATGATTTGCGTAATATGCAGATGATGCTACTCTCTTTGCACCAATCCGGTATTCTGAGGACAGACCTGTAATTGGTACATCTCTTAACAGAGACTTAGCAAAAGGTAGAGGTTGGTAAGAATCAAGGTGGATGAATATAAACCCTAACAAAACGCAAAGTATGATTAATTGTCAGTGCAGGGCAGCTGATCGGGACTACGGTCTACTTTAAAAGCCAAAGCAAAGTCCTTCAAAAAGAAGGCATCCGTGTTCATCCCCACACAAATGGGGAATAAACCTTAATAGAAGAAGAAACCTATCTCTTTAAGGTCATTCAAATCCTTTGAAATCATAGTTATGAACATAAATGCAATATGGATGGTCGATAGTAAAATTTCCTGGAGCCTTTGTAGGGTGACGGCCAGATCCCGTAGAAAATGGGAATATTCTGAACTGTGGCCGTCGTTCTAAAAACGATTTTGGCGGGAGAAGCTAACTTAAAAAACCCACCTAACCTATGCTAAAAGCCGTATCCTTACCCAGGGGGGCTGCGCCCCCCCCCGGACCCCCCCTTACACAACAGTTTCCTTACCAACGAGTACGACGGGAGAAGCTAACTTGAAAAACCCATCTAACCTATGCTAAAAGCCGTGTCCTTATCCAGGGGGCCTGCGCCCCCCGGACCCCCCCTTACACAACATATTTAAGATCCGTAGACCATTTCCAAACGTTTTTATTCTATACAAGATAACAGTCGGAACAATAATAAACAAATTAGGACGCTTGGCCGTAGCGCTACAAACTACCCGACAATTTCCTGAACCAAATTCATTGACGACTGGTCAGAGAGCTGTGCGGTTTGTGTGAAGAGGAGAGGAAAGTTTATACAAGTTGTGTGTACCACAAAAGTGGTGGTACTTGGTGAAGTCAATTGTTTATTGACTCAGTCAGGTTCCCAAAGGAAAAGGAGACAAAGGATACCTATGATATTCCACATCAAGATCATTACTTAATCAATCTGAAGGCTTCTGTGGCCTCATTTTGAACTACTAATACCAGCACCAGCACCCACGGGGCCTGTTGCATGTTTTAAATGTCTTAATCATATGCTTAGTGATGCTCTTCTCTCCTTAATTCTGGCCTACAACTGGCAAGTAAGGATAACGACCCTTCCTGCAACCCCACATAGGATGTGTTCTCCTAAATCCGGAGGATTCTTTAATGAATGGGTTTAGCATCCTAGAGTTTACTTCATAAATATAATTTATTTTTTAATTCTTAACTTATCTGTAAATAAACTAACAGCATTCTCCTATTGCACAGAAAAGTGGTCCCATTATGAATCAAAGAATCTTAAATACACTTGACTTCAGGGGGACATTTGACACTTTCCTCACTGGGCTATTTTTCCCTGTTGGAGCCCCTGGGCTTATAGCATCTTGCTTTTCCAACTAGGGTTATAGATTGGTTAGTAATGATAATAATACAAGTTCTATATAATTATAATACTATGATGTTGTTTACCGTGTTGTACGATACCAAAAAAATACCATCACGAAGCATTAAATACTTTTCATTTTTAAGAAAGTGGCATTTTACTTTTCATAATCTCATTTTGTTTACCAAATGCTCTTCATCACAGGCTTATCCTTTTATTAATTTCGGTTTCATGTTCTGGGGAAAGACTTAGTGTCTGTCCTAAGTAAGTATATTCATTAAGAATCAGTAAACGTTCCTTTTCTGACACAGGAGAGTCAGCTGGTACGTTGTGTAGTTGACCATTGCTTCTTCTTGAAGCGACTGTACAAGACAATGCGTAATTTATTTAAACATATTTACTATGCAGGATTTATTAAAATCCTGCATCTTCCCACTCTATTGAATAGTGAATATCAAGGTTGATTCCCTGTATTTAACATAACTGTTATCTCTTTTTCACTCTAGCCTAGCTGGCGAAGTGAGAAATTATGTGTAAGTAACCGTTTTGTCTGGCGCATTCCCTGTTTAGATAAAGTGGTGATGTTTATTATTTATTTCTTATTTATTAAATGATAAGGTAAATCTTTATATGTGAATGGTATCTTATTATATTCCATAATTTCATGTATCTTGATTCCATAATTGCTAAGTGACAATGCATCTTCTAGTCATGGATGGTGTTTTGTTATAACCTTCCTTTGTCAACTTGACTCATTTTATGTTTACGTTTCATCTTTCATGGAGATATTTATCGTGATAGATTCTAGAAGATTTAGACTGTATTCTACTATGGGCATGAAGTCTGGATGTCAAAATGTTTCGTGGAATTGTTTGTAGAAGGCCACTTTTTTATTGTTTTGTTCTGATTTTCTTTGAATTAGCATTACCTTTGCATTTTAGAGCAAGAGTGTGTTGTTTACCTGGTCACTAAGATACACCAAAGCATAGATTAGTTGTGAAATACCTTTAAGTAAACCTAAAATAACATAGGATTATCCATTATGATGTGATGTCATGAAGATATCCTGTCTGTCCTATCCTTTACTGACAGAGATCATGTTCTTCAACACCAAACTATTACCCTAAAGAACTCTTTGACTTTCCTCAACAACGGATCATAAGCACCTATGACCATCTACTTCCCTTGAAGACCGACTACTGTCCAATTCACCTCTTTTCTAGACAGCTATTCACAACTGCAAAGAACGCACCACTACCCATGGCGTTGACATGTCCAATACATCTCCTCTCTTGGGAGTCTTTGAATATAATGTAATAACCTTTAGGCTCAACTGATTTCTAATTCCTTTCCTTTCCTCAACAGCAAATGAGTGGGAGCAACCACGCTATCATCCAGTCCATGATCTATTCCATGGGCCTCCGTCCGGAAGTTCCAGCTCCCTGCTGCGTTCCAGAGAAGCTGGACGGACTCACCGTTCTGTCCATGGACTCGGACGAGCGCTTCATCCTCAAGACGTACTCGAAGATGGTTGTGACGTCCTGTAGCTGCCAGTGAAGAAGAAGAAGAAGAAGAAGAAGAAGAAGAAGAAGAAGGAAGGTGATGAGAAGAGGAAGGGGGAGGGATTCTATAGGTGACAGGAAAGAAACAAGATCAATAAAGCTAGGGGAAATGGTGCAGAGTTGGAATAAAAGGATAAAAGAACCTTAGAGATCAGAAAAGTTAACTGTAGAGAGTTTAAAAGGTAATCCTGCAAGGATAACATCCTTCACCATCTGAAATGTAGAAAATAAACAAGCCTGTAGCTCAATAAATGCTGATACAAAGACAGTACCTCATGTAACCAGCTAAAGTCAAAGACAAGACTAAAGTTTAGACATCAAACATTGATAAAAGCAAAACCAGTTCTGAAAGGAACAATAAAACTGCAAGTACCTCAAAAAGAGGATTATTACGAACTCGGTTTCCACTTTTTTTATTTAACGACAACAATATTTCACTCTTGAACTCTTAAGAAGGTGTTACATGAACTAGTATAAATGTTGAAATGAGCACCTATAAGTAGCTTAGTAAAGATGAGGTCTCAAGAATTTCCACCTGTACTGGCTACAAAATGAGCACTCCTTGGTCAAAGTAATGTCACATAAACCTCAGGTTTTGCCGCCAGTACACTTCTGAGTAATTTGGTAAAGCTGATGTCACAAAAACCTCAGCTTTTGCCACCAGTACTAGCCACGAAATGAACACTCCTGAGTAATTTGGTAAAGTTGATGTCACAAAAACCTCAGCTTTTGCCACCAGTACTAGCCACGAAATGAACACTCCTGAGTAATTTGGTAAAGTTGATGTCACAAAAACCTCAGCTTTTGCCACCAGTACTAGCCACGAAATGAACACTTCTGAGTAGTTTGCTAAAGTTGATGTCACAAAAACTTCAGCTTTTGTCGCCAGTACTAGCCATGAAATTAACACTCCTGAGCAATTTGGTAAAGTTGATATCACAAAAACCTCAGCTTTTGCCACCAGTACTAGCTACGAAATTAACACTCCTGAGTAGTTTGGTCAAAGTAATGTCACAAAAACCTCAGCTTTTGCCGCCAGTACTAGCTACGAAATTAACACTCCTGAGTAATTTGGTAAAGTTGACGTCACAAAAACCTCAGCTCTTGCCACCAGTACTGACTACGAAATGAACACTCCTGAGTAGTTCCGTGAAGCTATCACAAAAATTCCAGTTTTTGCCACCATCATTGGCTAATTTCATGCTAAATATAGAAGTGCTAAAAGATGCCGAACTTGATAAGTCTTTACTTATCACTGCCCTTTGACTGTCATGACTATTTTTCAATCCTCATTTCCTGCAATTAAGAATCGGCCTGCCATAGGCCGCGTCGTTTCATACCAAGGTGCTGACATAGTAGAAACAAACATTGGTCAGTCAAGAAACCTCCGTTTATCATTTTGGCTAAACAATGTTTTATCATTATTATTATTATTATTATTATTATTATTATTACTTGCTAAGCTACAACCCTAGTTGGAAAACCAGGATGCTATAAGCCCAGAGGCTCCAACAGGGAAAATAGCTCATTGAGGAAAGGAAAAAAGGAAAATAAAATATTTCAGGAAGAACAACATTAAAATAAATATCTTCTATATAAACTACAAAAACTTTAACAAAACAAGAGGAAGAGAAATAAGATAGAAGAGTGTGCTCGAGTGTACCCTTAAGCAAGAGAACTCTAAACCAAGGCAGTGGAAGAACATGGTATCAAGTTCATTAATCCATGTACTTGTGTGCTATTCGTCAAAGCTGCTTTACTTTTCAAAGGATGACAAACAATGCTATTTCCATCAAAGTGCTGAAGTAATGATGGTAGAAATTACCTTTTAGAAACTTGTTGAAACGATGCTCTCGTCATTAATTACATAATAAATTGGTAGGATTATGGCTGAAATTAATGCTATCTGAGAACTTGTCAAGACAATCTCCTTGCTTTTAAAAATAATGATGTAAACATTGATGAGCTAACAAGTATTTAGGACACATAGGAACTAGAAAGGTGGGAGTTGTTTTTTGTGGAACAATATCACTGATACAAAATAAATCCTCACCAGGATAAGAATTTATGAAATCATCCAGGGATACTAAGATCTATCTCACATTACAGAAAAATGATTGAATACAAAATGACCAAATGAATCGTACGTAACGATGGACCATGAATGAATCGTACGTAACGATGGACCATGAATGAATCGTACGTAACGATGGACCACAAATGAATCATTTGATCAGAACAGTGATTAGTGATTCAAATGACACTGAAGGATAGAAAACCTTTCAATAACTTTAAAGAATAAAGAGGATTGAATCCCTTAAAAGAGATTTAAAATTGTCACTTACAGTGGGGTGGCAGAAATCTGCATTCATACTGTTATACATAAGGTCTATTTCAAAGCAGAAATGCACCAATATGGTAAGAAATAAAAAGATAAACAACAAACACATACACACACATACACACACACACACACACACACACACATATATATATATATATATATATATATATATATATATATATATACAGTGGGCTCCTAATTCCCCATCACCTTGCCACGTCACGTCAGTATATATATATATATATATATATATATATATATATATATATATATATATATATATATATATATATATATATATATATATATATATATATAATTATGATTATATATATATATATAGATATATATATATATATATATATACATATATATATATATACATATATATATATATATATATATATATATACAGTGGGCTCCTAATTCCCCATCACCTTGCCACGTCACGTCAGTGTCTCGTGACCTTGACCTATTGAGCACAGGGTGGGCGTTGGCGTGAAAAATACCTAATATTCCTAATTGAGTCAATACAATAACTTGATTTTCATTACATTTTAAAGACACTTGATATTCAATTGAAATAAGGACATTTCAATTCAGTATAAAAAAAATCAATTTTGATCGTATAAAAATTATCTATCCTGAATTCGGATTGACTTCAACTTGAAATTGATAATTAACCATAGACAATTGTCTTTTATAAACATTTGTAGATTCAAGTTTTTATACATAGAATTTTTCATTATTTTTTTTGTCACTAATAAAGTGGGTCATTATCAAAGAATTAATTCTAACTAGACAAAATATTATAGTCTATATATATCTGTCTGTCTGTCTGTCTGTTTTCCTCTGTTCAAAATAAACGGATAAAAAATACATATGTAAAGTTAAGAGAGAAATAGTAAAGAAATAAAAATAAAAGATTTGGAGGTAGTAGAGACATATTTATATACTTGAGTTGCATTTTGGGTCTTATTGTGACCATTTGCTGCATGCGCCAAACTCCTAATTCAGTAACGATTAGTTATTTTACAACACGAGGGCTTTAACATAATGTTCACCCTCCATTATGTCTATGGTTGGTTATAAACCATTGCAAAAAATGATATATAAAATACAACAACCGTGAATTAGATGAAAGAATAATGAAGGATCATTACCATTTTTACCTCCAAGTTTTTTCCTTCCACCCTCTCCTATGAGAGCTAATACCAGAAGTTTACTTTTAGTACAGTTGAGGTAGGCCTATATGATACTCTTAGCGTTGATGTTTCGTAAGTGACTTGCATAATAGCTTAGACCCACATAATTCTACAAGTAGTGGATTGCTCGTCATGAAGTTCGTCCTGATCAACTTGTTGTCGTAAGATCTGGCCCGCGTGTGTACAGAATCATATCCGTACGAAGATATACGTACATACGTGTGCCGTCTATATAAGAGTTGTGTGTCGTTTGAATGCTAGCCTAACAGGAGTGAGAATGAGGCGATGTATGAAGGGAGGGCGGGAGTTGGCATTACAATAACACTGTCTGCTGGCTTTCCGTTCCACTTACTCAATTTAAGGTTTTTTCTTTTACTTTAGGTACGAGAAATACATATTGTCACATTTAAAACAAGCTCGCTTTAGTTGCTGCCATGATATGAGTTCTTTGTCCTCGGTAAATTAGTCAAAATTTTTCTAGACACTTCTAAATCCGCTACATAATTTGGCACAGATTTGTGGTCCACGCTTTTACCATTTCTTACATTATAAGTTGCCTGTTATGTTAGAATTGTAGAAGTAATATATATCTTACACTTCTCCCACTTATCACAAACATGAACACTGTTTTGAGATGAAAAATTATATCAACATATTTGTATGATCATAACTGCATGCATGCCTACATTACAGAAAAACTGTGGACATCCAAAATATGTAAATTCACCCTTTTTCACTTATTTGCTCGGAAGAAGGGCATATGACACACTTAAATTGCATAGCAAAACATCTTTTATAGAACTCTATAGATGTTTCGGGATTGTTCCTTGTTTTAAAATGTGACATGTTCATGTAAGCTCTCCATTGAAGAGTTTTAATCTAGAGATAGAAAAATATATGAGAATGTTTCCATTTGTATTGCCATCTGTATATTTGTACTATAGAGCAAATGTTTGTATATTAACGAGAAAGAATGTTTGGTTCTACTAATCCATGTTAGATTTTAGTAATGTTTCTGTTCTACGGGATATACTGACAGGCGTTGCGTGGGCTGTTCTAATCTGACTGAAGATTGATAGAAGCAATGAAATCAAGCAAAAGGTCTATCTATACATAAATATAGACTATAGAAGTTACAATGTAGCTCCCCTTATACGAAAGAGACCACTTGCAATTAAATAACAGAACAACCCACGACACTAACGCCATCTATTAGATGACCATGTACTTACCCTTTGTCTCTTGACGACACGGCGCGTCCAGCCACCCAATATGGTTAGAGCCTTTTGAAACAAAACGTACACTTCGTTGCCTTTCCAGAGATAAGTTGAACCAGGATTTCTAATGTGGGGAAAAAGAAAGATTAAATTAAGTCATTTGCATTGTCTTGCATAGCGAAGTGTACCACATGTAAATAAAAAGACATACTATCTAGACTTTTAAATGCTCACCATATGGGTCATCGCTGGTAGCGCTTCTAACATAATTAGTGCATGTCCTATCAATCCGTCTTTAGTCAGAAGTAAATAAATAAAATGTATATGAATATAAACAATATTCTTATTTCACCTTGCTCCAATGAATAAAATTACAGTCACACTCTTGCTAAGTCACATAATGCCTACGTTGCTCGCATAAATGCTCCATCAACATCGGCAATCTCTGACGTAAGAGACTTAGCTGTGTTATACAGAATAGTTTAGATTGGCATATGATACTTTGCTGATTGGTGACAGTAAAGAGAAATTTCAGAAACAGGTAAGATATTTTGTAAATGCTTACCAAAGGAGAAAGTTGACTTGTTGATTGGTGACAGTAAAGAGAAATTTCAGAAACAGGGGAGATATTTTGTAAATGCTTACCAAAGGAAAAAGTTGACTTGTTGATTGGTGACAGTAAAGAGAAATTTCAGAAACAGGGGAGATATTTTGTAAATGCTTACCAAAGGAAAAAGTTGACTTGTTGATTGGTGACAGTAAAGAGAAATTTCAGAAACAGATAAGATATTTTGTAAATGCTTATCAAAGGAGAAAGTTGACTTGTTGATTGGTGACAGTAAAGAGAAATTTCAGAAACAGGTAAGATATTTTGTAAATGTTTACCAAAGGAGAAAGTCGACTTGTTGATTGGTGACAGTAAAGAGAAATTTCAGAAATAGATAAGATATTTTGTAAATGCTTACCAAAGGAGAAAGTTGACTGGAGAAAGTTGACTTGTTGATTGGTGACAGTAAAGAGAAATTTCAGAAACAGATAAGATATTTTGTAAATGCTTACCAAAGGAGAAAGTTGACTTGTTGATTGGTGACAGCAAAGAGAAATTTCAGAAACATTTGTGTTTTTTTGTAAATGGTTACCAAAGGAGAAAGTTGACTTGTTGATTGGTGACAGTAAAGAGAAATTTCAGAAACAGTTGAGATATTTTGTAAATGCTTACCAAAGGAGAAAGTTGACTTGTTGATTGGTGAGAGTAAAGAGAAATTTCAGAAACAGATAAGATATTTTGTAAATGCTTACCAAAGGAGAAAGTTGACTTGTTGATTGGTGAGAGTAAAGAGAAATTTCAGAAACAGATGAGATATTTTGTAAATGCTTACCAAAGGAGAAAGTTGACTTGTTGATTGGTGAGAGTAAAAAGAAATTTCGGAAACAGATGAGATATTTTGTAAATGCTTACCAAAGGAGAAAGTCGACTTGTTGATTGGTGAGAGTAAAGAGAAATTTCAGAAACAGATAAGATATCTTGTAAATGCTTACCAAAGGAGAAAGTCGACTTGTTGATTGGTGAGAGTAAAGAGAAATTTCAGAAACAGGTAAGATATCTTGTAAATGCTTACCAAAGGAGAAAGTTGACTTGTTGATGGGTGAGAGTAAAGAGAAATTTCAGAAACAGGTAAGATATCTTGTAAATACTTACCAAAGGAGAAAGTTGACTTGTTGATGGGTGAGAGTAAAGAGAAATTTCAGAAACAGGTGAGATATTTTTTTTACATGCTTACCAAAGGAGAAAGTCGAGTTGTTGATTGGTGACAGTAAAGAGAAATTTCAGAAACAGGTAAGATATTTTGTAAATGCTTACCAAAGGAGAAAGTTGACTTGTTGATTGGTGACAGTAAAGAGAAATTTCAGAAACAGGTAAGATATTTTGTAAATGCTTATCAAAGGAGAAAGTTGACTTGTTGATTGGTGACAGTAAAGAGAAATTTCAGAAACAGGTAAGATATTTTGTAAATGTTTACCAAAGGAGAAAGTCGACTTGTTGATTGGTGACAGTAAAGAGAAATTTCAGAAACAGATAAGATATTTTGTAAATGCTTATCAAAGGAGAAAGTTGACTTGTTGATTGGTGACAGTAAAGAGAAATTTCAGAAACAGGTAAGATATTTTGTAAATGTTTACCAAAGGAGAAAGTCGACTTGTTGATTGGTGACAGTAAAGAGAAATTTCAGAAATAGATAAGATATTTTGTAAATGCTTACCAAAGGAGAAAGTTGACTTGTTGATTGGTGAGAGTAAAAAGAAATTTCAGAAACAGGTGATATATTTTGTAAATGCTTATCAAAGGAGAAAGTTGACTTGTTGATTGGTGACAGTAAAGAGAAATTTCAGAAACAGATGAGATATTTTGTAAATGCTCACCGAAGGAGAAAGTTGACTTGTTGATTGGTGACAGTAAAGAGAAATTTCAGAAACAGATGAGATATTTTGTAAATGCTCACCGAAGGAGAAAGTTGACTTGTTGATTGGTGACAGTAAAGAGAAATTTCAGAAACAGATGAGATATTTTGTAAATGCTCACCGAAGGAGAAAGTTGACTTGTTGATTGGTGACAGTAAAGAGAAATTTCAGAAACAGATGAGATATTTTGTAAATGCTCACCGAAGGAGAAAGTTGACTTGTTGATTGGTGACAGTAAAGAGAAATTTCAGAAATAGATAAGATATTTTGTAAATGCTTACCAAAGGAGAAAGTTGACTTGTTGATTGGTGAGAGTAAAGAGAAATTTCAGAAACAGATGAGATATTTTGTAAATGCTTACCAAAGGAGAAAGTTGACTTGTTGATTGGTGAGAGTAAAAAGAAATTTCAGAAACAGGTAAGATATCTTGTAAATGCTTACCAAAGGAGAAAGTTGACTTGTTGATTGGTGAGAGTAAAGAGAAATTTCAGAAACAGATGAGATATTTTGTAAATGCTTACCAAAGGAGAAAGTTGACTTGTTGATGGGTGAGAGTAAAGAGAAATTTCAGAAACAGGTAAGATATCTTGTAAATGCTTACCAAAGGAGAAAGTTGACTTGTTGATTGGTGAGAGTAAAGAGAAATTTCAGAAACAGGTGAGATATTTTGTAAATGCTTACCAAAGGAGAAAGTTGACTTGTTGATTGGTGAGAGTAAAGAGAAATTTCAGAAACAGGTGAGATATTTTGTAAATGCTTACCAAAGGAGAAAGTTGACTTGTTGATTGGTGACAGTAAAGAGAAATTTGAGAAACAGGTGAGATATTTTGTAAATGCTTACTAAAGGAAAAAGTTGACTTATTGATTGGTGACAGTAAAGAGAAATTTGAGAAACAGGTGAGATATTTTGTAAATGCTTACCAAAGGAGAAAATTGACTTGTTGATTGGTGACAGTAAAGAGAAATTTTAGAAACAGGTAAGATATTTTGTAAATGCTTACCAAAGGAGAAAGTTGACTTGTTGATTGGTGACAGTAAAAAGAAATTTCAGAAACATAAGATATTTTGTAAATGCTTACCAAAGGAGAAAATTGACTGGTTGATTGGTGACAGTAAAAAGAAATTTCAGAAACAGGTAAGATATTTTGTAAATGCTTACCAAAGGAGAAAGTTGACTTGTTGATTGGTGACAGTAAAGAGAAATTTCAGAAACTGATGAGATATTTTGTAAATGCTTACCAAAGGAGAAAGTTGACTTGTTGATTGGTGACAGTAAAGAGAAATTTCAGAAACAGATAAGATATTTTGTAAATGCTTACCAAAGGAGAAAGTTGACTTGTTGATTGGTGACCGTAAAGAGAAATTTCAGAAACAGATGAGATATTTTGTAAATGCTTACCAAAGGAGAAAGTTGACTTGTTGATTGGTGACAGTAAAGAGAAATTTCAGAAACTGATGAGATATTTTGTAAATGCTTACCAAAGGAGAAAGTTGACTTGTTGATTGGTGACAGTAAAGAGAAATTTCAGAAACAGATAAGATATTTTGTAAATGCTTACCAAAGGAGAAAGTTGACTTGTTGATTGGTGACAGTAAAAAGAAATTTCAGAAACAGATGAGATATTTTGTAAATGCTTACCAAAGGCGAAAGTTGACTTATTGATTGGTGACAGTAAAAAGAAATTTCAGAAACATAAGATAATTTGTAAATGCTCACCAAAGGAGAAAGTTGACTTGTTGATTGGTGACACTAAAGAGAAATTTCAGAAACAGGTAAGATATTTTGTAAATGCTCACCAAAGGAGAAAGTTGACTTGTTGATTGGTGACAGTAAAGAGAAATTTCAGAGACAGGTAAGATATTTTGTAAATGCTCACCAAAGGAGAAAGTTGACTTGTTGATTGGTGACAGTAAAGAGAAATTTCAGAAACAGGTAAGATATTTTGTAGATGCTTACCAAAGGAGAAAGTTGACTTGTTGATTGGTGACAGTAAAGAGAAATTTCAGAGACAGGTAAGATATTTTGTAAATGCTCACCAAAGGAGAAAGTTGACTTGTTGATTGGTGACAGTAAAGAGAAATTTCAGAAACAGGTAAGATATTTTGTAAATGCTTACCAAAGGAGAAAGTTGACTTGTTGATTGGTGACAGTAAAGGGAAATTTCAGAAACAGATGAGATATTTTGTAAATGCTTACCAAAGGAGAAAGTTGACTTGTTGATTGGTGACAGTAAAGAGAAATTTCAGAAACAGATGAGATATTTTGTAAATGTTTACCAAAGGAGAAAGTTGACTTGTCGATTGGTGACAGTGGAGAGAAATTTCTGAGACAGATGAGATATTTTGTAAATGCCTACCAAAGGAGAAAGTTGACTTGTTGATTGGTGACAGTAAAGAGAAATTTCAGAAACAGATGAGATATTTTGTAAATGTTTACCAAAGGAGAAAGTTGACTTGTCGATTGGTGACAGTGGAGAGAAATTTCTGAGACAGATGAGATATTTTGTAAATGCCTACCAAAGGAGAAAGTTGACTTGTCGATTGGTGACAGTGGAGAGAAATTTCTGAGACAGATGAGATATTTTGTAAATGCCTACCAAAGGAGAAAGTTGACTTGTTGATTGGTGACAGTAAAGAGAAATTTCAGAGACAGGTAAGATATTTTGTAAATGCTCACCAAAGGAGAAAGTTGACTTGTTGATTGGTGACAGTAAAGAGAAATTTCAGAAACAGGTAAGATATTTTGTAAATGCTTACCAAAGGAGAAAGTTGACTTGTTGATTGGTGACAGTAAAGGGAAATTTCAGAAACAGATGAGATATTTTGTAAATGCTTACCAAAGGAGAAAGTTGACTTGTTGATTGGTGACAGTAAAGAGAAATTTCAGAAACAGATGAGATATTTTGTAAATGTTTACCAAAGGAGAAAGTTGACTTGTCGATTGGTGACAGTGGAGAGAAATTTCAGAGACAGATGAGATATTTTGTAAATGCCTACCAAAGGAGAAAGTTGACTTGTCGATTGGTGACAGTGGAGAGAAATTTCAGAGACAGATGAGATATTTTGTAAATGCCTACCAAAGGAGAAAGTTGACTTGTCGATTGGTGACAGTGGAGAGAAATTTCAGAGACAGATGAGATATTTTGTAAATGCCTACCAAAGGAGAAAGTTGACTTGTCGATTGGTGACAGTGGAGAGAAATTTCTGAGACAGATGAGATATTTTGTAAATGCCTACCAAAGGAGAAAGTTGACTTGTCGATTGGTGACAGTGGAGAGAAATTTCAGAGACAGATGAGATATTTTGTAAATGCCTACCAAAGGAGAAAGTTGACTTGTCGATTGGTGACAGTGGAGAGAAATTTCAGAGACAGATGAGATATTTTGTAAATGCCTACCAAAGGAGAAAGTTGACTTGTCGATTGGTGACAGTGGAGAGAAATTTCAGAGACCGATGAGATATTTTGTAAATGCCTACCAAAGGAGAAAGTTGACTTGTCGATTGGTGACAGTGGAGAGAAATTTCAGAGACCGATGAGATATTTTGTAAATGCCTACCAAAGGAGAAAGTTGACTTGTCGATTGGTGACAGTGGAGAGAAATTTCAGAGACCGATGAGATATTTTGTAAATGCCTACCAAAGGAGAAAGTTGACTTGTCGATTGGTGACAGTGGAGAGAAATTTCAGAGACAGATGAGATATTTTGTAAATGCCTACCAAAGGAGAAAGTTGACTTGTCGATTGGTGACAGTGGAGAGAAATTTCAGACAGATGAGATATTTTGTAAATGCCTACCAAAGGAGAAAGTTGACTTGTCGATTGGTGACAGTGGAGAGAAATTTCAGAGACCGATGAGATATTTTGTAAATGCCTACCAAAGGAGAAAGTTGACTTGTCGATTGGTGACAGTGGAGAGAAATTTCAGAGACCGATGAGATATTTTGTAAATGCCTACCAAAGGAGAAAGTTGACTTGTCGATTGGTGACAGTGGAGAGAAATTTCAGAGACCGATGAGATATTTTGTAAATGCCTACCAAAGGAGAAAGTTGACTTGTCGATTGGTGACAGTGGAGAAATTTCAGAGACCGATGAGATATTTTGTAAATGCCTACCAAAGGAGAAAGTTGACTTGTCGATTGGTGACAGTGGAGAGAAATTTCAAAGACCGATGAGATATTTTGTAAATGCCTACCAAAGGAGAAAGTTGACTTGTCGATTGGTGACAGTGGAGAGAAATTTCAGAGACCGATGAGATATTTTGTAAATGCCTACCAAAGGAGAAAGTTGACTTGTCGATTGGTGACAGTGGAGAGAAATTTCAGAGACCGATGAGATATTTTGTAAATGCCTACCAAAGGAGAAAGTTGACTTGTCGATTGGTGACAGTGGAGAGAAATTTCAGAGACCGATGAGATATTTTGTAAATGCCTACCAAAGGAGAAAGTTGACTTGTCGATTGGTGACAGTGGAGAGAAATTTCAGAGACCGATGAGATATTTTGTAAATGCCTACCAAAGGAGAAAGTTGACTTGTCGATTGGTGACAGTGGAGAGAAATTTCAGAGACCGATGAGATATTTTGTAAATGCCTACCAAAGGAGAAAGTTGACTTGTCGATTGGTGACAGTGGAGAGAAATTTCAGAGACCGATGAGATATTTTGTAAATGCCTACCAAAGGAGAAAGTTGACTTGTCGATTGGTGACAGTGGAGAGAAATTTCAGAGACAGATGAGATATTTTGTAAATGCCTACCAAAGGAGAAAGTTGACTTGTCGATTGGTGACAGTAAAGAGAAATTTCAGAGACAGATGAGATATTTTGTAAATGCCTACCAAAGGAGAAAGTTGACTTGTCGATTGGTGACAGTGGAGAGAAATTTCAGAGACCGATGAGATATTTTGTAAATGCCTACCAAAGGAGAAAGTTGACTTGTCGATTGGTGACAGTGGAGAGAAATTTCAGAGACCGATGAGATATTTTGTAAATGCCTACCAAAGGAGAAAGTTGACTTGTCGATTGGTGACAGTGGAGAGAAATTTCAGAGACAGATGAGATATTTTGTAAATGCCTACCAAAGGAGAAAGTTGACTTGTCGATTGGTGACAGTAAAGAGAAATTTCTGAGACAGATGAGATATTTTGTAAATGCCTACCAAAGGAGAAAGTTGACTTGTCGATTGGTGACAGTGGAGAGAAATTTCAGAGACAGATGAGATATTTTGTAAATGCCTACCAAAGGAGAAAGTTGACTTGTCGATTGGTGACAGTAAAGAGAAATTTCAGAGACAGATGAGATATTTTGTAAATGCCTACCAAAGGAGAAAGTTGACTTGTCGATTGGTGACAGTGGAGAGAAATTTCAGAGACCGATGAGATATTTTGTAAATGCCTACCAAAGGAGAAAGTTGACTTGTCGATTGGTGACAGTGGAGAGAAATTTCAGAGACCGATGAGATATTTTGTAAATGCCTACCAAAGGAGAAAGTTGACTTGTCGATTGGTGACAGTGGAGAGAAATTTCAGAGACAGATGAGATATTTTGTAAATGCCTACCAAAGGAGAAAGTTGACTTGTCGATTGGTGACAGTGGAGAGAAATTTCTGAGACAGATGAGATATTTTGTAAATGCCTACCAAAGGAGAAAGTTGACTTGTCGATTGGTGACAGTGGAGAGAAATTTCTGAGACAGATGAGATATTTTGTAAATGCCTACCAAAGGAGAAAGTTGACTTGTCGATTGGTGACAGTGGAGAGAAATTTCTGAGACAGATGAGATATTTTGTAAATGCCTACCAAAGGAGAAAGTTGACTTGTCGATTGGTGACAGTAAAGAGAAATTTCAGAGACAGATGAGATATTTTGTAAATGCCTACCAAAGGAGAAAGTTGACTTGTCGATTGGTGACAGTAAAGAGAAATTTCAGAGACAGATGAGATATTTTGTAAATGCCTACCAAAGGAGAAAGTTGACTTGTTGATTGGTGACAGTAAAGAGAAATTTCAGAGACAGATGAGATATTTTGTAAATGCCTACCAAAGGAGAAAGTTGACTTGTCGATTGGTGACAGTAAAGAGAAATTTCAGAAACAGGTGAGATATTTTGTAAATGCTTACCAAAGGAGAAAGTTGACTTGTCGATTGGTGACAGTAAAGAGAAATTTCTGAGACAGATGAGATATTTTGTAAATGCCTACCAAAGGAGAAAGTTGACTTGTTGATTGGTGACAGTAAAGAATAGGTTAGACTATTCAGTGTATGTGTAGGCAAAGTAAAAATGAGTTGTAACCAGAGGGATCCAATTTAGTACTATCTGGCCAGTCAAAGGACCCCATAACTCTCTAGCAGTAGTATCTCAATGGGTGGCGGGTGGATAGTGTTAGTAGTAAGAAATGTGAGCGTTATTGTGCCGTACATTACATTAACCACTTACCAACTTATCTTTCCACCTGGTGATCTCCTTCAAGCGAGGCATATAGAGACAAATGGAAGTGGAGCAGACCACCCTGTCCATATGAAATAAAGAGTAGGGTAGACGACCTTGCACAAAACGCAAATGACACGTATTCAAAATTAAGTAATGCATTAGAAAATGACATTGGAATACAGAACAAGATAATGGAGAGTTGACGGGTGATATATAGTGGTGTCTTTGTGTATCTGTGTAGAGTTTTTTTTATTATTATTGTTGTTATTGTTCTGTATTTGGTATGCTGCAAGCTCTCTTTGTTTACCTATCCGGAGATAATAATAATAATAATAATACGTTGCCACAATATTATCAATAGTATTAAGAAAACAAAAGTTTACGTTTCAAAACGATATAATAATAATAATAATAATAATAATAATAATAATAATAATAATAATAATAATAATAATAATAATAATAACAACAACAAAACAAGTTCAGTTATAGCACTCAGTATTAGCTAAGAAGATTTGCACCTATTTTTAGTTGATTAGAGTGCCCGCAAACGTGTTTTGCGTAGTGAGCAATTATGAACCAGGAACAACCTTTTGGAGGTTAGAAAGATGTAAGGATTGAAAGAGTAAAATTACATAAATAATTAATGTGATAGTACGCATAAAAATGAAAGGAAACAGAATATATTGTGCATGACCAAAATAAGTTACCCATGAGTGGAATGTTCAGGGTAAAAGTCTTTTAGAAATATGCTAAAAGTATGATTTTAAAAATGTAGGGGTAAGAAATAGTTGAGAAAAAACTATACATATAAATAAAAGTTAAAGCTCCAAATGAAATCAACAGGAAAATAGGAGAAAAGAAAGAAAGAAATTAAAAAGTTGATCATTGTAATTGCTAATGACAGACTGGATTACAAAGTTGAAATTAATATTTTTGTTGATTTCAAGATAGTTCGAAATTTTAGACACCTTTCTCATGAACCTGATTGTATAGACCAACTCTAATTCTTCGAATTAGTTCCACATGTCAGGCTATCCCATCTCGCAAACAGAAAATATAGAATAGGAGTCACAAATACAATGTCACAATTGAAAGTCACCTCCTAAAAATATCCAAATATCAAAGAAAACAGGTAAAAGTGACAAATATCAAAGAATACAAGTAAAAGTGAAGGGATAACTATTATAATCCAGATCACGAACACTTTTGCGATCAGAATTTTAATTTCCTGGATTTCCAGTGGATAGAATGCTAAATGTTCCACCAATTATATGAAAGAAAAAGTCTATCAAAAGGGTTTACCTGGTACAAAGTAGGGTAAATGTTTACTGTAGCACAATATTCCTAATGAAGAAAATAGGAAGTTTTCCTGGTGCATTTATAGGTACTTTGGGGTGTATGTATGACAACGGACTCCTGTATGTATAATGACAGCTGACTTAGGATACGGCAGTCTAAGGAGAGTTGCAAGGGGACATTAGCCCCCCTCCTAGGGTAAGTATGTAAGAACACAGCTTATAGGTTAGGTTAGGTTATGGGAAAAATTTACGTTGGTTGGTGTCCATTTTTAATGGACGCTGGAGGAACTGGCCGCTGATATACAAAGGCTCAGTGTATTTATAAGTACAGAACTTTAAATTGTTCCAATGCAAATTACTGGGAGAAACCCATCTTTTCAAATTTTAGTTGTTTTAATATTTCAAAAGGTATGACTGGAAAGCCACATTTTAAATGGGAAACAGACATAAGAACAACACCCTTGCCTAATGTAGGAGCCATATCCTTGCCCACTTATCTACTGAAAAATCACGACTGTACAATCAACTACATACACCACTAGCCTCCTGGCTAGTACAGTGGTAACGTGTTTGCCTAGCATTTCGCATGGCAAGAGATCGATCCCCGCCCAGGGCCGTGAGTTTAAGCAGTTTACTGGGGAGGCTACTGCTGTGGTAGGGCAACACAGTGGGGTGTTGGGCTTGCCCGGCTGACGTTCTGGTGAGCATCTATTCTGATGGAACCGGAACTGAAACCAGTCACCTTTAACCTTTATAAACAGTTTTTGAGTGAAGCGAAAAGTCTATTTTTGGGTGAGATAGCCATGTCGTCCTGATGGAAGGTTCCTATAAGTAGCTTTCTAAGGGATATTTACTACAGTGATATTCCCAGAGAATTTACCTTTAGGTCTCCATAATTCTAACTCCTGGCACGAATATCCTTAAAATTTCTCTTAAGGATATCGCATAAATCAGGGGACGTATATCTTGATACGACACATAGCAATCTTCACCCCGAATAGCGTTTTCGTTTCGAGGAGGAAAGTGGCAAAATAGTAGGGGAGCCGTTATCAAGGTACCCTTCCTCCCGTACTAATACTGAATATCTAGATGCCGCTGTATCCAAGATGGCGCGTTATTCCTATTGTTGTAGCGGATTCGCACGGTGATTTTCCCTGTTGCTCTATTGTATACGCTCTAGTTTCATGGATTTATCATGCAATCTCCAGCCTCTTCTGCCTCTGGAAAGTTGAGTATTTGATCTTTACAGTGTATAATTTTTAGCTCCTGCTTCACAGTGAAATTAGAGTAATTTTAAGTGTTTGGAGCTTAGCCGGTCACCGGAGGCGCAATGGGCGCTGTCGTTCATAATGCACGTGTTATTTAGTTAGTCGAACGACATTCCCAGTTGTAATAGCATTTATATTTTGAGGCTATTCAATTAAAGTAATACTGGGATGATATATTATGTCAATTGTATTCTTTAGAGTTTCAGCGATTTAGGTAACCGAACCTCGCCCGCGCTAGGCTAAGTAGGCTTCCTAGCCTACACGCTTCAGTAAGAGCAAAAGGTTGAGAAATAAGCTGCCACGGTGGAGGTCTGTGCTCTACTGAGTGACCCTCTAGTTATTATTATTATTATTATTATTATTATTATTATTGTTATCATTATTATTTTACGCTATGTCTCTTCCTTATAATAGTATTGGCAGGATTTTTGTTTTCATGTGCATGCGTTTTTGA
>NC_090756.1:24730655-24823685 GCF_036898095.1 Palaemon carinicauda
TCACGTCATCAGCCATAAGTTTGGACATCGTTATCACAGAGACTTTAAACTCGGTTCATATTTGAGTGTATGAAAATCCACGCCAATCAATACATGTTAAGGTCAAAGGTCAAGGTCAAGTTAGAGCAAAAGGTCTAGAAATAAGCTAATCACTAATAGAATAAGAATCTCGTTATAAACAGTTAAAACTCGCATTTATGTACATACGTCTGGCCACGCCGTGCAAGAAGGACCGTGTACGGAATTAATTAGGTCCTTTGTAATGTCAGGTAGGAGTCGTAGGACACCACCTAACTATTCCTTCCCAGATTACTTCCTTGAGTTGGTGCGTACACATTCCAAGGACATATTTGCGATGATATACTCCCAAAAGGACACCTCCTTCTACAATGCGTATGTTACTCAGTCTGATACGTAAGTAATAATAATAATAATAATAATAATAATAATACGTATGTTGACTATATTAGCATGGTGAATCCATCAATTTTAATATAAGGACAAACAATGATAATGATGGAATAATAATAATTATTATTACCTTTAGTAACTAATAAAAGTTGTGCATGAAAAGCTACACACACACATACATACATACATATACAGTATATATATATATATATATATATATATATATATATATATATATATATATATATATATATATATATATATATATATATATATATATATATATATTATATTATATATATATATATATATATATATATATATATATATATATATATATATATATATTACACACTTGCTCCTAATAAACACTATAATTTGCTTATATATTTTCATATTAACTACTTGGTAATAATACAAATACTATATTTTATATGATTTAATCCCAGTGGGGCATTATTAAGGGATCCCAGGTTGGATTCCTGGGTGAGCCGCAATAGGCCAACTCTCCCAAATCCCTTCATGAATCAGCTGACCTATGCAGTGAATTTTCAAATTGGTAGTTAGTCGATTGTGGATGGATGTACGAGATTTAGGGACATAGACCATGCTTGCAAAAGGATGTGGGTCTAGCGATCTCATCCTACATCCTAATAGGTGTGGCATTAGGTCAAGAGGGTGTGGCTCGCGGCTTCACGCTCAAAAACGCATGCACATGAAAACAAAAATCCTGCCAATAATCTTATAAGGAAAAGACATGCCCTAAAATAATAATAATAATAATAATAATAATAATAATAATAATAATAATAAGAGGAGCACTCAGTAGAGCGCAGACCTCCGCCGCGACAGCTTATTTCTCGACCTTTTGCTCGAACTTGACCTTGACCTTTGATATTAACATATATTAACTGGAGTGGATTTTAATACACTCAAATTTGATCCAAGTTTGAAGTCTCTGTGACAACAATGTCCAAACTTATGTCTTATTACGTGAATTGGACAGTTTGCTCGACCATAACCTTTGACCTTGACCTTTCAAAATTTAATAATTTCCAACTTTATTCACAATAGTTAATCCCTGAAAGTTTCATTATGATTAAAATTGTGGCCAGGAAGCTGTTCACAAACAAACACACACACACACACACACAGGGGGTAAAACATAACCTCCTTCCAACTACGTTGGCGGAGGTAATAATAACACCGGTAATGATAATAATATTAATATATAAATACATTCACAGGGAGAAGAAACATGACCTAGAATAATATCAATAATAATAAGCGAAAGATTTGCTTGGAAACGACGAACATGGCGTTAATGCATCTAAGCACATATATATCCCGCGAGATAAGACCGAGCAGATAACTCGATAATCTTCATTGTTTTGATAGAGAGTTTGTGACAGTGATAATGGCAGCCTGTCATAATCAAATTCGAGTTAGAGACACATCTTGCATAGCTTGGAAAATTAACATAGTGTTCGCATGCGTCAGAGATGTAGATGTGTTGTTGGTGAGATGGTGTGCCGGAGGTGTTAGTCTGGCTTCAACGCACGAACCATGTGCGATATGGTCCGCTGGGGCCAGGGTGACCATTCTGAGCCGTAGTGCAACTTATGACTGTTAGGCCGGGAGCACACTAGCGACTCTTTGGCGCCACAAAGCCACGCCACGCCTGTGGCGGGGATGAGCGACGGAGAGCCACAGTCGCTTGCCACAGTCGCTAGTTGGCGCGGCAAAACTTGAAAACAATGGCCGGGAGCACACTAGTGACTCTGTGGTGCCACAAAGCCACGCCACGCCTGTGGCGGGGATGAGCGACAGAGAGCCACAGTCGCTTGCCACAGTCGCTAGTTTGCGCGGCAAAACTTGGAAACAATGGAAACCTATGGGAGACCACATCCCCGCCACACGATGCTGTGGCTTTGTGGCGCCACAGAGTCGCTAGTGTGCTCCCGGCCTTGGAGTAGTATTATAATGTTGGTATGCATCGTAAGGGTAGACGTGTTGCGAATGAGACTATCATTGTTGAATATTTTTAATGAAGAGATAATAGATGTTGAATATGGCAATGACTAACGTCTTGACGCGTTCTAAAGCCACCTATGTGAAAATAATTGTTTGTTGACAGCAAAAAAACCATAAAATATTCATAGATGACTAAAATTATTATTATTACTTTAATATCTAAAGCATTTTAGAAGTACCCATTGCTTACTGATCATTATTATTGTATCTTATCTCCTTATCAATTTATCACTTAGAGTCCCTTTCCGTAGCCTACGATAACTGTCCATCAATTACGATATTCTTGTATAAGCGAAGAGCAGAGGTTAGTAAACCGTGATAGTTCCTCAGTATCAGATAACATTTGTCCCGTGACACCAATACGGTTTCTGTCATCTATAGCAGTTTCAGTGTTGGACCATAGCTATAGTACTAAAGTGGAGTCAAAGTAATGGATGATAGTTGTGGTATCAGTGTGGATATTATTATTATTATCATTATTACTCTCCAAGCTACAACCCTAATTGGAAAAGCAAGATGCTATAAGCCCAGGGGCTCCAATAGGGAAAAATAGCCCAGTGAGGAAAGGAAATAAAGAAATAAATAACTGAAGAGAACAAATTAACAATAAATCATTCTAAAAACAGTTATAGTACTGAAGCAGAGTCCTAATGCTGGATAATATCATTATTATTATCATTACTTGCTAAGCTAAAACCCTAGTTGGAAAAGCATGATGCTATAATTCCAAGGGCTCCGGGCTCCGACAGGGAAAATAGCCAAGTGAGGAAAGGAAATAAGGAAATTACAAGTAATTAACAATTCAAATAAAATATTTTAAGAACAGCAAAAACATCAAAACAAAATCTTTCACATATGTACTATAAAAGCTTCCAAAAGACAAGAGGAAGAGAAATAAGATAGAATAGTGTGCCCGAGTGTACCCTCAAGCAAAAGAACTCTACCCCAAGACAGTGAAAGACCATGGTACAGAGGCTATGGCACTATCCAAGACAAAAGAACAATGGTTTAATTTTGTAGTGTCCCTCTCCTAGAAGAAGTGCTTATCATAGCTGGAGAGTCTCTTCTACCCTTACCAAAAGGAAAGTAGTCACTGAACAATTATATTGCAGTAGTTAACCCCTAAAGCAAGGAAGAATTATTTGATAATCTCAGTATTGTCAGGAGTATGAGGACAGAGGAGTATATGTAAAGAATAGACCAGACTATTCAGTGTATGTGTAGGCAAAAGGAAAATGAGCCAGTCTAAGTTGTAGTCTCAGTGTTGACTCACAGATGTACTCTGTACTCTGTAAATACTGCCATAGTGGTACCTAAGTGTTAGATCCAACCTATAATACCATAGGGAAGTCTCGGTGAAAGATCTCAATATTAGTACAGCTTCTCACAGCTGTAAGAAGACCTAAGCTGTTGCATGGTACCAAAAACAAAAACAAAAAATGCTTCAGAAAACTGCAAAGGAATCTTTGGAAATCAAGTAGCCACTGAAACCAGGATAAGTGTTACAAAAATCAGCACTTATTACAAAGTGAAATCTTTAGCTAAACTGAATCTTTTCTTTAATTCTAAATCATAAGAAAGTCTAAAAAGTGTAGAAAGTGTATTATTATACGAAGGTAAATATATGGTTTAATACATGTGAAATTTCTTCAGCCATTTAAATAGCTCGGTGTCATATGACAAGGTGAAGTGTCAGACAGCTATAAGAGCCAACCTTTAAAGTGTCTGGTTCAGTTCCAGTTTCATCAGAATAGATGCTCACCAGAACGTCAGCCTGGCACGCCCAACCCCCTACGGTGGAGCCCAATCACAGCAGTTGCCTACCCTGTAAACAGCTTGAACACACTGTCCCGGGCTGGGATCGATCTGCTGCCGTGCGAATGCCAGACGAACGCGTTACCACTGTACAAGCCAGGAGGCTTTATTATTATTATTACTAGCCAAGCTACAACCCTAGTTGGAAAAGCAAGATGCTATAAGCCCAAGGGCTCCAACAGGGAAAAATAGCCCAGTGAGGAAAGGAAATAAGGAAATAAATAAATGATGAGAATAAATTAACAATATATCATTCTAAAAAAGTAACAGTGTCAAAACAGATATGTCCTATATAAACTATTAACAACGTCAAAAACAGATATTTCATATATAAACTATAAAAAGACTCATGTCAGCATAAAAACTTGGTAACAGCTGGAATAAAACTTCTAGAATACTGTGTAGTATTGAGCCTCATTATGGAGGCATTTTACCGTTTTTATATAGACCTAAGAGGAGTTACTTCACATTAAAAGGCATCCAGGATTAGAGAATTTCCACATGGAAAAATCTAAACTAAAGGTAAGTTAGACAAAATTCAGTAGCAAATTTTCAAACTTCGTTACTCTGACTGTCCTAAAATACATACTATTAATGTCCTTTTTTTATTTGCTTTTTTTCCTTCTTTTCCAATCTGATATTTTTAATTGTCTCCACTTTGACCTTTACGAGGTCACTGTCATTTAATGACCTCTTGGAAATGTATGGGAAAACTAAAAACTGAAAGGTCGTCTCTGAGTGAAATTAGTGTTATATATATATATATATATATATATATATATATATATATATATATATATATATATATATATATATATATATATATATATATGTATGTATATATACATATATATATATATATATATATATATATACATGTATATATATATATATATATATATATATGTATATATATTAATATATATATATATATATATATATATATATATATATATATGTATATATACATATATATATATATATATATATATATATATATATATATATATACACACATGTATATATATATATATATATATATATATATATACACATGTATATATATATACATATATATATGTATATATATTAATATATATATATATATATATATATATATATATATATATATATACAGTATATGCATGATGTTATTGTTGAACTAAAAATCTAACAATAGCATACTAGGTCTATGCCAAAGCTATCCTATTTTCCATTAACACAAAACAAAATAACAAAAAGCCAATAATAAATCAAGCTAAATAAAAGATACTATCAACAATATACGTGCCAAGTCAAGCAACTATTATTATCTAATAAAATCGCTGTATCGATCAGTGAAGGCGAAAAATGTCGTTAATTCGTGACAACGAATCTTTATGAGGCTATGAAGACTACGTAGTTTCTTGTATAGTGAAGTGTTATGTAATTGCCTTTAAAGTATGGGATACAGTGTGACTTCTGTAAGGTACATTACATAATGCTATGAAGTTTAACCTAAGATTCAACCTAAGGTTGAACAATAATGTTGGTCACTAGGCCTAACTGGTTTAAAATCATTCAGTACATTAAATCTGTTTGATGGTCAAATCCAGATAATATTATTATTATTATTATTATTATTATTATTATTATTATTATTATTATTATTATTATCCAAGCTACAACCCTAGTTGGAAAAGCAGGATGCTATAAGCCCAGGGGCTCCAACAGGGAAAAATAGCCCAGTGAGGAGAGGAAATAAGGAAATAAATAAATGAAGAGAACAAATTAACAATAAATCATTCTAAAATAAGTAACAACGTCAAAACAGACATGTCATATATAAACTATTAACAACAAAAACAAATATGTCATAAATAAACTATAAAAAGACTCATGTCCGCCTGGTCAACAAAAAAGCCTTTGCATTAATAAAATATCATTAGCAAATAAAGCCTTCAATTTTTCTTTAATGTCTTTATATTATAATTCCTTCGAATGTCAAACTTATGTCTTAACAATTGTTACATGTCTGAGCCGCCTATATGAAAGCACTAGGCCTATAACTCAGTCTAGGCACATCTTAGTCCCAGTAACCTTGAAACCTTCAGTAATTATTCTCGTGTTAACAATTCTCTAATATATTTTGAACCTCGTGTTCTGGTTACTTGATGAGGCATTGCACATATATATAATATATTCTATATTTAGTAGGCAGCCATCGTAGTTCAGTCTTGCTCCTCATTACCTCCGCCAACGAAGTTGGAAGGAGGTTATTTTTACCCCTTGTGTGTGTTTGTTTGTTTGTTTGTATGCGTGATTGTGAACAGCTTTTTGGTCACAATAATTTTGTTCGTAGGGTAATGAAACTTGCATGGATTAACTGCTATGTAAAAAGCTAGAGATGATTGAAATTTCGAAGGTCAAGGTCACTGTTAAGCAAAATGTCCAATTCACGTAATCAGCCATAAGTTTGGACATCGTTGTCACACAGACTTCAAAATTGTTTCATATTTGAGTGTATGAAAATCCACACCAATTAATACATGTTCAGGTTAAGGTCAAGTCCAAGGTCAAGACAAGCGAAAGGTCAAATTCAGGTCATCAACCACACGGTCACAATTTCAATCGTAAAGCAATGAAACTTGCAGGGATTTCAAACTGTTATGTAAAGAGCTGGAAATGATTAAAGTGTAGAAGGTCAAAGGTCAAGGTCACGGACGAGAAAAACGCCGAAAATCAGTCTAAAAGGGCGAGAAATAAGCTGCCCTGGCGGAGATATGCGCTCTACTGAGTGCCCCTCTGGTTATGTTTTGTAAATTCTTAAGTTGTAATCTAGCTGTAATTTATAGTTACAGTAGAAAATTTTGGGAATAACATAATGATACATACATACATATACCAAAGGCACTTCCCCCAATTTTGGGGGGTAGCCGACAACAACAAGAAACAAAACAAAAAGGGGACCTCTACTCTCTACGTTCCTCCAGCCTAACCAGGGACTCAGCCGAGTTCAGCTGGTACTGCTAGGGTGCCACAGCCCAACCTCCCACATTTCCACCACAGATGAAGCTTCATACTGCTGAGTCCCCTACTGCTGCTACCTCCGCGGTCATCTAAGGCACCGGAGGAAGCAGCAGGGCCTACCGGAACTGCGTCACAATCGCTCGCCATTCATTCCTATTTCTAGCACGCTCTCTTGCCTCTCTCACATCTATCCTCCTATCACCCAGAGCTTTCTTCACACCATCCATCCACCCA
Source organism: Palaemon carinicauda (assembly GCF_036898095.1). Taxonomy (NCBI): domain Eukaryota; kingdom Metazoa; phylum Arthropoda; class Malacostraca; order Decapoda; family Palaemonidae; genus Palaemon; species Palaemon carinicauda. The sequence continues at coordinate 24,738,159 of NC_090756.1, forward strand.
AACCTTGGCCTTCCTCTTGTACTTCTCCCATCAACTCTTGCATTCATCACCTTCTTTAGCAGACAGCCATTTTCCATTCTCTCAACATGGCCAAACCACCTCAACACATTCATATCCACTCTAGCCGCTAACTCATTTCTTACACCCGTTCTCACCCTCACCACTTCGTTCCTAACCCTATCTACTCGAGATACACCAGCCATACTCCTCAGACACTTCATCTCAAACACATTCAATTTCTGTCTCTCCATCACTTTCATTCCCCACAACTCCGATCCATACATCACAGTTGGTACAATCACTTTCTCATATAGAACTCTCTTTACATTCATGCCCAATCCTCTATTTTTTACTACTCCCTTAACTGCCCCCAACACTTTGCAACCTTCATTCACTCTCTGACGTACATCTGCTTCCACTCCACCATTTGCTGCAACAACAGACACCAAGTACTTAAACTGATCCACCTCCTCAAGTAACTCTCCATTCAACATGACATTCAACCTTGCACCACCTTCCCTTCTCGTACATCTCATAACCTTACTCTTACCCACATTAACTCTCAACTTCCTTCTCTCACACACCCTTCCAAATTCTGTCACTAGTCGGTCAAGCTTCTCTTCTGTGTCTGCTACCAGTACAGTATCATCCGCAAACAACAACTGATTTACCTCCCATTCATGATCATTCTCGCCTACCAGTTTTAATCCTCGTCCAAGCACTCTAGCATTCACCTCTCTCACCACTCCATCAACATACAAGTTAAACAACCACGGCGACATCACACATCCCTGTCTCAGCCCCACTCTCACCGGAAACCAATCGCTCACCTCATTTCCTATTCTAACACATGCTTTACTACCTGTGTAGAAACTTTTCACTGCTTGCAACAACCTTCCACCAACTCCATATAACCTCATCACATTCCACATTGCTTCCCTATCAACTCTATCATAATGATAAATTTCCGTAATTATTTCTTTACAAAATCTATTATTCAGAGAAAACGTCTAATATCTAGAGTTCTCTTGCTTGAGGGTACACTTGACCACACTATTCCATCTTACTTCTCTTCCTCTTCTTTTTTATTTAATGTTGTTACTATTCTTAAAATATTCTATTTTGATTGTTCATTTCTTCCTTTGTAGTTGATTTATTTCCTTGTTTCCTTTCCTCATTAGGCTATTTTTCCCTATTGGAGCCCTTGGGTTTATAGCACCCTGCTTTTCCAACTGTGGTTATAGTTTAGCTTGTAATAATAATAATAATAATAATAATAATAATAATAATATTATTATTATTGTTATTATTATTATTATTATTATTATCATTATTATTATTATCATTATTATCATTATTAATGATAATAATACATTAATATAATAATAATAATAGTAATAATAATAATAATAATAATAATAATACACACAGGTCACGAACTCTCCACAAGTTATAGAGACCAAGTTGTTACTCATTTTGAATTGGACGTCACCAAGGATTTTGAATTGTTTTTTCTGTCCTGCCACCATAAACTCAGTTTTATTTACAATAATTCTCAGAATAGATGCTCACCAGAACGTCAGCTTGGCAAGCCCAACCCTCCAACTGTGGCGCCCAACCACAGCAGTGGTCTCCCCAGTTAACAGCTTAAACTCACGGTCTTTGGCTGGGATCGATCTGCTGCCATGCGAATGCTAGGCAGACAAGCTACCACTGTACTAGCCATTTTACTTTGTGGAGATGTAAAATTGTCCATTATCTATAGTACTTTTTATAGAGCAATTATACAATATATGATTAGGCCTATTGAAAATATCCTTGTCTTACAATCAGTTGGACGGGAGTTCGAGCTAGCTCAAGCTGGATGGTTTCTAGTAACCCTTAATGTGAGCTAGGGATAGGGTGTTTGGAGGAGCCAATAAGTCTACATACTGAGTCACCAGTAGCCATTGCCTGGCCCTCCCTGGTCGTAGATTGATGGAAACGGGGGCGTGTCAGCCTGCTACATCATCAGCAGCCATGGCCTGGCCCTCCCTGGTCCTAGCTTGGTGAAGAGCTGGCTTGGGGGGCTGATTATATGTATGTATATGTATAGTCCATTTCTTTTAGCGATGCAGATTTGCACCGACTCGCAGCGGTGCCCTTTTAGCTCGGAAAAGTTTCCTGATCGCTGATTGGTTGGACGAGATAATTCTAACCAATCAGCGATCAGGAAACTTTTCCGAGCTAAAAGGGCACCGCTGCGAGTCGGTGCAAATCAAAGTTTCCTGATCGCTGATTGGTTGGACGAGATAATTCTAACCAATCAGCGATCAAGAAACTTTTCCGAGCTAAAAGGGCACCGCTGCTAGTCGGTGCAAATCTGCCTCGCTAAAAGAAATGGACTATAGTCAGTCACTTGCCTCTGCCATTCATGAGTGAACTTTAAACTAGGGCACACCTCGTCATAATAGATCGTATGATGAATATGAATATCTAATCAGTACACAATAGTTTTTGACAACAAAGTACTCCAATGGCTGCTCACTACAGAATCTACACATTCGGTTTATCCTATACATTCTTAGGTATTAAGTATATTACATTGCATATTTCCCATTTACAAATTCTCGATTTTAAATTGTTTTGTTAAACAACGGATTTAATATATACATATACGAAAATTATATCATTTGTATCTATGGTCTGCGTGTCCTGCTAGAACCATAGTTGGAAAAGGCAGGATGCTATAAGCCCAGGGGCTCCAACAGGGATAATAGCCCAGTGAGGAAAGGACACGAGGAAAAATGAAATTTTTACGAACAGTAACAACATTAAAATAAATATTTCTTATATAAACTATAAAAAACTTTAACAAATCAAGTGGAAGAGAAATAAGATAGAATAGTGTGCCTGAGTGTATCCTCAAGCAACAACAACAACAACAACAACAACAACAACAACAACAACAACAATAATAATAATGATAATAATAAAATGTTTACATCAACATCATAATAATGATAAAAATAATCGCATGGAGGCTAAAATATGGCAGCTGAATAAAATAAATGTTTTATTATGTTCACACAAAATATGTGAAACAATTAACAGAGAATATATATATATATATATATATATATATATATATATATATATATATATATATATATATATGAGTATAAGGAGAATTAAGTTTATTTTATCCATATAATATAATTTTTAATCAAAATGAGAGAGGCCTGCTAGCCTTACCCACTCCATTGTCAAACAAACTGCCAACATGCCAAGAAAACAAAAACAAAACCAGTTAATTTTGGTTACTATAAATGTTCTTACCTTCTGGCATCACATAGGAATGTATCTCTGAAGGTATGTGAACAGCGGTTATTGAAGAACACACTTTAATTAACACTTAATCCCAGAAATTGTGAAAAAAAAATCTTTATCTTCACTTCCTCATTGGATTATTTTGGTCTGCGCGATATGAAGTTTGCCAAAGTTAAAGTTCTGGGATTAAATGGCCATTAAGAAAAGAGGCTTACGATTTTGTTCTCGAAACATTGAAATGGTTTATATTTGAACAATTTTGTAACTAATTTAACATATATTCAACTATCTATCAAATATTATACTTGAAAATCACAAATATATGTGATTATTATTACTATGGTGTATCGGAAAAGAGGCTTACGTTGTAAGGACAAGCAACTGATTTCGTTCTTAAAGTATTGAAATAGTTTATAATTTAACAATTTCGTCTGTAATTTAACATATATTTAACTACTTACCAATTATTACACTTGAAAAATCACAAATATATGTGATTATTATTACTATGGTTTCCATATTAGGTCAAGTTTAACAGTTCAAATCCTTTTGAGATCAATTATATATAACATTTCAATATGTTTATATATATATAATAAAGGGACGTAGTAATATAACTAATCAGTTATGGAATAAAATAAAGGAAAAAAATATTCTCCTGAAGGCGGTACGGAGCTCCTCTCTAGCTTAAGACGAGACTAAACAACCTCCTTGAAATACTCTACCCGAAGGTGCCCGATGACAAGATATGATGATATCCTTATCTCCCGTGTGCCAAATGGATAAACAAAACGCGGATCCCCCGCCCCAGGGGCACGACAGGGTCGTCATTAAATACGAGGAGGAGAATAACCGCCTCTACAAGCCCCTGGCGCCTATGTACAGCCTGAGTGTGACGACGGGCAGAAGAACGCCCAACGGGAACTTCACTTGGCACCGCCCACAGTATGGGGGTTCAGCTCCTGACGAAGGGAAGCTGGAGTTTATCGTCGGCCGCGATGCCCCACCTTCCCCAATTCCTCCTCCTTCTGCGCCCACAGGCAGTGATCATAACGGACCCCATACTCAGGATGAAAACGCTGGGTAAGATATTTGGCCTTTAATATATTTCTAAATTGATGGGGGCCTATCGTAAGGGCTTTCTCTTGGGTCTTTCATATATTTCTAAATTGGACGAACCTACCGTAAGGACCTTTCTCCTATGTGCAGGCTAGGGGCCTCAATTAAGGCCTTTTCATGTCCTAGGGAATAATCAGGGATTTTGCATCAATTATAGGCTAGGAAGACGTGGTTTTATTATAGTTACAGACGGAAAAGGCTTTTCTACTAAAAGACGTAAGTTTTCTTCGAAAATAACACTAATTGGAGCCTTTGTATATCAGCGGCCAGTTTCTCCAGCGTGCACAAAAAATGGACACCAACTAACCTAAACTTTGCCCCCTAACCTAACCTACAAGCCACGTCCTTACCTACTTACCTAATGGGGGGCTAACGACCCTTGTGACCTCCCCATACACTGCCGTATTCTTAGCCGTCATCATACATACAGGTGGACGCTATTATACATACACCCCTACCTTTTTTTTTCTGCAAAGAAAAACCTAATTATCTAAGAATTAATAATGAATGCGGTTAGCATGAGGTACTTAGCACATACTGCTTGCCAGGACATAGTAGTTTGATGTTTTTCTTTTTCCACGAGCACACGGCAAAACAAAAACCATTAGATTTATGAAAAATATCTCCGTTCTTAGACGGTCTAATGGGTTTTCGCTCTATTGCTGTTGAAATGAATGTCAAATTCAGTGAAAAGACATTATTTACTACAGGAAAGACTATTTTTTCTGTTCAAATTGTTATTCCGTCCGTAACTATAACATTGCCAATTCTAGTAGTTCGTAAATTCTGATAGATCGTAAGTTCTCATAGATTGTAAGTTCTGATAGATTGGAGTTTGTTCTGCATGACTTGATTCAGTTTGGTCAAAAGAGGTTTTGCTTAAGGGATTAAAACATAAGTAAACATAGGCCCTATGCTGGGGTCAGCAGGAAAATTATGGTTCCAGTGTTTTACAAATGCTGTGCACGGGTAAATATTTACCAAATGTTTATCCTCGTAATTCCTCCCTAAACGTAAAGAATAACAAATTGCCCTTAATTATGTCATTTCTATATTCTTTTAACGAGCTTTTTTCCCATTGTGTACGGGGTAAACACGGTTGCTTTCTTGTGAAGGACTTTGCTTTGGCTTTAGGGTAGACAATAGTCCCTATCGGTTGCCCTGCCTGACATCGCTTAGACACCGGTAGCGTATGTTCATGTATCGTACCAGTCGCCAGCGTCCTTCCTCCCAGCAGCAAGGAGTCCTGGCGCGGATAGGTCGATTTATGTATTGTATGTTGCAACAACTTTTCTTGTTGTTACCAAGATATTTTTTAAGATAAAGAAAATGTGCAACCTGTTTGTTAATGCCTAACGGCATGTTTGCAACAGAGTATTTTTCGAGCGTTTATTTACGCTAACGTACTTCCTCGTGTCCGTCTTTGTGAATGATTACGCTGACATTAGCCTGCGACAAGTGCTTTGTCAGAGGTTTTTGTTACTTTAACAATGATATGCATCTTTTTTTTTTTTTTTTTTTTTTTTTTTTTCAATATGGTAAATGGTATTAATTTAGAAAGGTTGAGGCTGTGATTAGAACTTAAAATGAAGCTTATTTTTCTTGTTTTATAGACAATGAATATAATGTTGCATATGCAGTGGACATTAGATGATATTTAAGATTGGGAAATATTTGTGTCTTTTAGTTTTCGCAGTTTAACAAGAGCAACTGGATACTAGTCCAGCATACCTCGGTGAAATTTTGCCCGCTAATAATTGAAATCGCCATTGAAATGGTTTTCCCTTATTTTTATACTGTATTGATTTGACCGCGGAGGTAGCAGTAGTAGGGGATTCAGCATTATGAAGCTTCATCTGTGGTGGATAACGGGGGAGGGTGGGCTGTGGCACCCTAGCAGTACCAGCTGAACTCGGTTGAGTCCCTTGTTAGGCTGGAGGAACGTAGAGAGTAGAGGTCCCCTTTTTGTTTTGTTTCATTTGTTGATGTCGGCTACCCCCCAAAATTTGAGAAGTGCCTTGGTAGATGTATGTATGTATTGATTTGATTTGTTTTCATTATTATGTTTTTAAATTAATTACCGACTCCAATTCCCCCTCTACATTCATACCTAGTCATTTTAATCACAATGGTGACATCCTTTAAATAATTAACTTAATCATCCATATCATGTCGCACAACCCCCTAATATCCTATGCTTTTAATCGCCTGATCTTGCTTATTATAATTATTATTACAAGCTAGGCTATAACCCTAGTTGGAAAAGCAAGATGCCATTAGCCCAAGGGCTCCAATAGGGAAAAATAGCACAGTGAGGAAAGGAAACAAGGAAATAAATAAACTATAGGAGAAGAATAACCAATCAAAAATTTTTTCAAGAACAGTAATAACATTAAATTAAATCCTTCACATTAAACTATAAAAACTTCTAAAAAAAACAAGAGGAAGAGAGATAAGATAGAATAGTGTGCCCGAGTGTACCCTTAAGCAAGAGAGCTGATTTATGTATACAGTATATCAACAATTCCTATAGCAATTTATACATAACACTATAAAAAATTAGTTAGAACCCAGATTTATCAAACTAGAAAAATAATAAATTACTTTTTTTTTTTTTGAGGATGTAAGGGTGACGAGGATGCTACAGAAGAATCGGGGAGATAAGATTCACTATCTTTGACTGGTGATAGCATCTGTCTATGTCATTGGCCGGTATTTTAGTGGCTTGTCTGGATCTGCGCTGTCAGTGTCTCTTCAGCCTTCAGAGTTGTACTGTGGTCAAAGGAGATAGTACCGAACTAGGTTTCTTTCTTTAAGAGAAGCAAAGTGAGCAGTGTATAAGTGCTTAAACTGGTTGCTTTATGGTAACGCTTGTTTTATCTAAGTAAAAGTCATAATTTATAGCTGATTATCAGTCAAGGTTTTAGGTTATTGCTTAGATTCTTTCTATGATAATTTACCTTTGTTCATCACAGTTGTTTAGGAAATGGCAAGCATTCTCTTCTAGCGTTCAGTGCTGTTGCTGACAGTGAAGTGTACCGATTCTTAAGATAGAAGACAGTCTTAAGTGGGGGAGTCTTTATTCACACTGTGTTACTTGTCTTTTCAATTCTCAATATATGTTCTAGGTTGCTAATGTGAATTCATGGATTTATTGAGAGCTAGGTGGAATAATACACTTGTAAATTTATACAGGAAAAAGTGAAAGTCTGTATGATATTTCAGTTTTACATAAATGTAAAGGGTATAGCAAGTTTCATTGCTATTGTATGGTACACAACAGATCTTGTTAGAAATTTCCCTTCAGGGTCATTTCCGCAGATGGTGATGTGATGTCTGCCGACTTCTTGCTGTTGCCACCTCTCCCATCGATGAGTATTGTAGGTTATAAACCTTCGGGGTTATGGATTACAACATGTCTGTTAGGCACAACAAAGCTCATGAAGCTTTCGTAGGCCAGGCCCCTCAGGACTTGTGGCTTGGGGCGTTTCCTCTCACGAGAGAGAACCTGCTGTTCAACTAGTTCAGGACCGCCTTTTCGTCTCCTTTCTAATGAATACCTCCTCTGATAGAAGGGCATAAAGCTTCTTGTCAACCCCTTGGGGGAGCGTATGACGAGCATGAGTTATTTGCTCAAGCGAGAGCACGTAGAGCTCAGACCGTAGTCTCGTAGAGAAGTTATGCACAGTGTTGCGCTCCTGTCCACTAACCGCTAGTGAGGTGTGTGGACAAGGTCCTTTGCCTGACGAAGGTCTGAGAGCCCATCCACTGAACTGTGGTAAGGTGGATGGTGAGCTCCTCTGCCTGAAGAAGGTCTGCGAGCAACCCAGTTTGTTCCCCGGGGTACTCGTAATAAGCGTGCAGAGCTTCAGCTTACAGTTGCTTCAAGTACACTTCACTTCTGTATCACTTGCAACCACAGGTGCTCGCCACCTCACCTGTCACCATCTTTACAGGTGCTAGTCAATGCTCGCCTTGCCAACATACGTCAGCAGTTGCCTTGCTAACGATTGTCAGCGTTCGCTTTGCAAATGTTCGCCAGTGCTCGCCAATGATAATAACGTGGATTCACTTACAAGTATGCTTGTCATGCCTACGGGCAGGCAAGTGCCTACTAGTGAATGAAGGTTTGATCGCCTCGCTAGTTGCATGTACTCCTTGTAGGCCTACGTAAACTCACAAAGACGAACATGTTTACAATGCTATAGCTCTTCTACGATCATTTCCCCTTTGAGTTGAGTACTTTCCCTGAATCAGGGAAGTTACTATTTGACACGTCTACTTGCGGACAAGCGAGCCACTACTGCCGACTAAGGCTGATTTATTTTGCTAGTTGCGTGCGATATCTTCGCACGTGAGAAAAGGCAGGGCCACTTACCATCGTACAGAACGAATTGTAACCTTATTCCAATACATTACTTTCTTTTCTCTTTCATTGTTATATTCCATGGGGAAAGTCAGGTTTTTATAACCCTTCTACTTTCCCGTAACCAGACATATGGATGCATCAGACTTTTCGGGCCTCACCCCGTATCTTTGTTCTGCTCTGGGGTTCATACCAGCCCCTATCATTTCTTTCCCCTCAGGTTATCACAGTATCCTTGTCTCCGAATTCCTGTCCATTCTTTTCAGTCTTTTCTACTTGGGTCTACCCTCTTCGATACATCCTTTGTGTACCAGCATCCCTTGTCCCTTATCCCCTGTCCCTTATCCCCTGTTATTGGTCACAGTCAGTACCTGTCTTGATAGTGTCACATATTTATCAGTATAAACTAGAGAAGATGAGAAAAGCTTGTTAAACAGGTGAATTATGCACATCAGTGTGCAATGATAATAAGCTGTCATTGTATACTAAAATACAAATATATTAATTTTCAATATTAAACTTACCCGATAATCATGTAGCTGTCAACTCCGTTGCCCGACAGAATTCTATGGAGGGATACGCCAGCTATCACAATACTAGAAGGGGGTGTACTTACCAGCGCCACCTGTGGCCAGGTACTCAATCATTTGTTGTTGACACCTCCTCAATTATTCCTCTGTCGTGCTTCCGGCTAGACGTTCTGGGATACGCTCATGGTCTTCGAGTTTATTCATGGATATTTGGTGAAGTATTCTCTTAGATTAACGGCTGTCGCATACTGGAATCCTTTTTATATTAGCTAGATAGCTTTTATATAAATACTGATTAACGGTTAATGAATTTTTGCTTGTTTTTGGATCACCCTTTGACTAACTCTTTGAAACAAGATGTCTGACGTTTCGCAAGCTCCCTCCCATAGACGATGTAGGTCTTGCAATAGGCGTATTCCGAAGGCCTCGGTAGATCCTCACACCGCTTGTTCTGACTGTAGGGACAGGCCCTGTCTATTAGAAAATCGGTGTGAGGAGTGCGCCGGACTTTCGGAATTGGATTTTGTCCGTCTTTTAAAATATTCATCTAAGTTAGAGAGAGGTAGAGTTAGGAGAAGTTCTTCTCACTCTTCTATGTTTTCCTCACCTCATGATCCCCTACCTTTTCCTACCCCTGTAGTGGCTACCCCCGAACCTACTGTGTGCCCTCCGCCTGATATGTCAACTGTTTTGCGTGCTATTCAGGCTTTAGGAGATAAAGTAGAATCAGTGGTAAGTGACCATAAGTCTCTGATGGCCGAGGTTAAAGAACTGAAGGTCAAGAGTGCAGTGGGTGGAAATAGTGCCAGTGCTGTGACGAGTGCTAGTGTCTGTGCAGTGCCAAGTGCTAGTGGTGCCAGTGTGGTGCGTGAGGATTTTTCTGTGCGAGCCAGTCGTCCTCCCAGTCCAGGACCTCTTGCAAGCTCCCATGCCCAGGGGAGAAGCAATGTCGAAGGGCTTAAGGGTTCGACAGGCCTTGTTAGGCGCACAGAATTATCCTCGGTGGTTGCGGGCGTGTCTTCCTTAGACCGTCACTCCCACCTGCAGACGATTGAGCCCGTCTTCTCGTCCGCTGATCTTCATGCAGGGAAGAAACGTTGGTCTCAGGTCTCGAGACCGCTTAAACGTAGAGTTCAGTCAGCGAGTGCTCAGCCAGGTTGTAGTCATTGGCTCAGCTCCGACTCGCCTCAGTCATCGGTCGACTGTACTCCGCCCAAGAGGAGTAAGGTTCTGCCTATACAGACCCCGACTGTGACTTTACCTCAGTCTGTTATCGTTTCTGCCGACCCCAAGTGGACCCTGCTTCAGTCCATGCAAGCTCAGCTTTCTGACTTGATGCGTGAGTGTCGGGCTGAGAGTGTTGCACCTCCTCCTCCGCCTACACTCCCTCCACCTGTTCTCGCTCCGCCTGTGCTCGCCCAGCCTGCACCTGCTCCGCCTGGTCGCAGCACCATCTGCCAGGCGTACGATGTTGAGCCACTTTCGGAGTTTGCTGTTCCCAGTGTTGTTCAGCCTCAGCCTTCTTTAAGGCAACCCTTGCTTTGGGATCAGGAGAGTTATTCCACTCTTCCTCCTCCTCCCCTTGCTGCTCCACCAGTGGTGCAACTCTCGGTTGGGGTACAACAACCTCTCCCCTCCGTGAGTCTGTCTGCTCAACCATCGCTGCAGCGAGCTCAACCCTCATCTAGGCAAGCTCCTCTACACCATGGACTTGCGCCTCAGGAGCCTCAGCTTGCGAGAACTTTACCTTGTTCTGCGCAGCCTCAACCTCTTCATGCTCCACTCATCTCACAGGAACAGGAACGGACTACTCCGCCTCCGTCCTCCGCTCAGCTTGTGCAATCCTTGGGGTCAACTCTTGCTAGGAGTCAACCTCCTTCACCCATGCGCCTGCCTTCTGCTTCGTCTGTTGTTCAGCCTATGCAGTCTGAGCCTCAGGTTTTCCCTCAAGATGAGGAAACCTCTGTTATTGTTCCTACCCGTTCTGACTCTGCGGTTCAGCATTCTGGTCCTATCGCTTCGCTACCCTCTGCTGATGAAGTGTCGGATGATGAGGAGGCACACCTTGATCCCTCATCAGACGTGGAGGAGTCTAAGCTTTCTCCATTGTCTATTGATTTTCGAAAGGTCTTGGCTCTACTCAGGGAGCTTTACCCAGACCACTTCGTCTCTGCTGTTCCCCGCTCTCCTCCATCTGAGTTTTCGCTAGGTGTACAACAAGCTAAGTCGAACTATACTAAGCTTGTCCTAGCTAGATCCTCCAAGAGGGCTTTAAGGATCTTAGGGGAGTGGCTTCAGTCTAAACAACACCTGGGCAAGACTTCCTTCATGTTCCCTCCAACGAAGCTCGCTTCGAAAGGTTGCGTTTGGTATGCCACAGGGGAAGCACCAGGCTTGGGAGTACCTGCCTCTGCCCAGGCTGACTTCTCAAGTCTGGTGGACTCGCCTAGGAGGACTGCGATGAGACGCTCGAAGGTTTGTTGGACCTTCTCAGACCTGGATCATCTTCTGAAAGGGTTGTTCAGAGCTTTCGAAATGTTCAACTTTCTCGACTGGTGCCTGGGAGCCCTCAGCAAGAAAACCTCTCCTGCGGACAAAGACTCTGCCATGCTAATTATGTCCTGCATGGATAAGGCCATCAGGGATGGATCGGGTGAGCTAGCGTCGTTATTTGTATCAGGGGTGTTGAAGAAAAGGGAACAACTGTGTACCTTCCTCTCCGCCAGCATTACACCGTGCCAACGGTCACAACTCCTTTTTGCTCCACTCTCAAAGTTCCTCTTTCCCGAGGAGCTAGTTAAGGACTTGTCGGCTGCCCTGATACAGAAGGACACGCACGATCTTGTAGCCTCATCGGCTCGTAAGTCTAAGGTTACCACCTCTGTCCCCAAGACTTATCGCTCCCCAGTGGCTGATACCCCGGCCACTAGGTTCATACCGCCCTTTCGTGGTAGAGCCCCCAGCCGAGGAAGCTCCCGTCCAGACTCTCACAGGGGCAAGTCTAGGAAAGGACCCAGGACATCTAAGGGAAAGCACTGACTCTCAGATTCTCCAGACAACAGTAGGAGCCAGACTCAAGATCTTCTGGCGAGCCTGGGAGAAGAGAGGTGCAGACGCACAGTCTGTCAGTTGGCTGAGGTACGGTTACAGGATTCCATTCTGCCTCAAACCGCCTCTGACCACATCGCCCATCAACCTCTCTCCCAACTACAAAGAAGAGGACAAGAGGCTAGCATTGCAACAGGAGGTGTCGCTACTTGTGCAGAAGAAGGCAGTGGTTATAGTCCGGGACCATCAATCCCCGGGCTTCTACAACCGTCTCTTTCTTGTAACCAAAAAGACAGGAGGTTGGAGACCGGTGCTGGACGTCAGCTCTCTCAACGAGTATGTCACCAAGCAGACGTTCACAATGGAGACGACCAAGTCGGTCTTAGCAGCGGTCAGACAGGAGGACTGGATGGTCTCGTTGGACTTGAAAGATGCATACTTTCACGTTCCCATTCATCCAGACTCCCAACCTTTCCTGAGATTCGTTTTCGGAAAGGTTGTCTATCAGTTCCAAGCCCTGTGTTTTGGCCTAAGCACAGCTCCTATGGTCTTTACTCATCTGATGAGGAATGTAGCGAAATTCCTGCACTTATCGAACATCAGAGCCTCCCTCTACCTAGACGACTGGCTGTTGAGAGCCTCCACGAGTCGTCGTTGTCTGGAGAACCTCTCTTGGACTTTAGATCTAATCAGAGACCTAGGTCTATTAGTCAATATAGAGAAATCTCAACTCATTCCCTCCCAATCCATTGTGTACCTGGGAATGGAGATTCAGAGTCGGGATTTTCGGGCTTTTCCATCGGCCCCCAGGATAAACCAAGCCCTAGAGTGCATCATGAGCATGCTGAAGAGGAGCAATTGCTCAGTGAGACAGTGGATGAGTCTCACAGGGACCCTCTCATCACTGGCCCTGTTTGTCGAGCTAGGGAGACTCCACCTCCGCCCTCTTCAATTCCATCTTGCAGCTCATTGGGACAAGGGCTCGACTCTAGAAGCAGTCTCTATCCCTATCAACCAAGAGATGAAGACCACTCTCCGGTGGTGGAAGCACAATCTCCTTCTCAAGGAGGGTCTATCATTGGCCATCCAGACCCCCCATCTTCATCTCTTCTTGGATGCATCGGACTCGGGCTGGGGTGCGACCTTGGACGGACGGGAATGCTCAGGAGTATGGAACAAGGAACAAGGATTACTCCACATCAACTGCAAGGAACTGTTAGCAGTTCATCTTGCCCTGTTGAACTTCAAGTCCCTCCTGCTAGGCAAAGTGGTGGAGGTGAATTCAGACAACACCACAGCCTTGGCTTACATCTCCAAGCAAGGAGGGACCCATTCGAGGAGCCTTTACGAGATCGCAAGGGACCTCCTCATTTGGTCAAGAGGTCTAAACCTCACACTGGTCACGAGGTTCATCCAGGGCGATATGAATGTTTCAGCGGATCGCCTCAGCAGAAGGAATCAGGTCATTCCCACGGAATGGACCCTCCACAAGAGTGTGTGCAACAGACTTTGGACCTTGTGGGGTCAACCTACCATAGATCTGTTTGCCACCTCCATCACCAAGAGACTTCCGCTTTTTTGTTCCCCTGTTCCAGACCCTGCAGCGGTTCATGTGGATGCTTTTCTTCTGAACTGGTCCCATCTTGACCTGTACGCATTCCCTCCGTTCAAGATTATAAACAAAGTTCTGCAGAAATTCGTCTCGCACGAAGGGACACGGCTGACGCTGGTTGCTCCCCTTTGGCCTGCAAGAGAATGGTACACAGAGGTACTTCAATGGCTAGTCGACTTCCCCAGGACTCTACCTCTAAGAGTGGACCTTCTACGTCAACCACACGTAGACAGGTTGCACCCAAACCTCCACGCTCTTCGACTGACTGCCTTCAGACTGTCGAAAGATTCGCTAGAGCTAGAGGCTTTTCGAAGGAGGCAGCCAGTGCGATTGCCAGAGCTAGAAGAATTTCCACTCGTAGAGTCTACCAGTCTAAGTGGGAGGTCTTCCGAAGCTGGTGTAGAGCCAATTCAATATCCTCTACCAATACCTCTGTGATCCAAATAGCTGACTTCCTTCTTCATCTTAGGAATGAGAGATCCCTTTCAACATCTACGATTAAAGGGTATAGGAGCATGTTGGCCTCAGTCCTCCGCCACAGGGGTTTGGACCTGTCTTCCAACAAGGACCTTCAAGACATTCTCAAGTCTTTTGAGACGTCTAAAGAACGTCGTCTTTCCACTCCAGGCTGGAATCTAGACGTAGTCTTAAGGTTCCTTATGACATCTAGGTTCGAACCTCTCCAGTCAGCTTCCTTCAAGGATCTTACCCTCAAGACTGCTTTTCTCGTTTGCCTTGCAACAGCTAAGAGAGTCAGTGAGGTTCATGCCTTCAGCAAGAACATTGGTTTCACAACCGAATCAGCTACATGTTCTTTTCAGCTTGGATTCCTAGCAAAGAACGAGCTTCCTTCACGTCCTTGGCCTAGATCGTTCGAAATACCTAGCCTCTCCAACATGGTAGGTAACGAACTAGAGAGAGTTCTTTGCCCTGTCAGAGCTCTCAAATATTATCTGAAGAGGTCTAAACCTATTCGAGGACAGTCAGAAGCCTTATGGTGTGCCATCAAGAAACCCTCGAGACCCATGTCCAAGAATGGGCTTTCGTACTATATAAGGCTTCTGATCAGAGAAGCACATTCTCACTTAAAGGAGGAAGACCTTGCATTGCTGAAGGTAAGGACCCACGAAGTAAGAGCTGTAGCTACTTCGTTGGCCTTTAATAAAAACCGTTCTCTGCAGAGCATTATGGATGCAACCTATTGGAGGAGCAAGTCAGTGTTTGCATCATTTTATCTGAAAGATGTCCAGTCTCTTTACGAGAACTGCTACACCCTGGGACCATTCGTAGCAGCGAGTGCAGTAGTAGGTGAGGGCTCAGCCACTACATTCCCTTAATCCCATAACCTTTTTAACCTTTCTCTTGAATACTTTTATTGTTGTTTTTTATGGTTGTTACGGTAGGCTAAGAAGCCTTCCGCATCCTTGGATTTGGCGGGTGGTCTATTCATTCTTGAGAAGCGCCTGGGTTAAAGGTTTGGTAGAGGTCCTTTAGTAGGGTTGCAACCCCTTGTACTTTGGCACCTTTGGGTTGATTCAGCCTCCAAGAGGAACGCTGCGCTCAGTAAGGAAGACGAACTTTAAATAAAAGGCAGAGTAACGGTTCTATTCGACTTCCTTACCAGGTACTTATTATTTCATTGTTATTTGAGATAACTGTTATATGAAATATGGGATACTTAGCTATCCTTTAATCATGTACACTGGTTTTCACCCACCTCCCTGGGTGTGAATCAGCTACATGATTATCGGGTAAGTTTAATATTGAAAAATGTTATTTTTATTAATAAAATAAATTTTTGAATATACTTACCCGATAATCATGATTTAATCGACCCTCCCTTTCCTCCCCAGAGAGAACCAGTGGACCGAGGAATAATTGAGGAGGTGTCAACAACAAATGATTGAGTACCTGGCCACAGGTGGCGCTGGTAAGTACACCCCCTTCTAGTATTGTGATAGCTGGCGTATCCCTCCATAGAATTCTGTCGGGCAACGGAGTTGACAGCTACATGATTATCGGGTAAGTATATTCAAAAATTTATTTTATTAATAAAAATAACATATTCTATTGTTGCACTGTATTATTGATATACCTGAGTCAAGTTGCTGAAGTGAAATATCTGACATTAAGGGGCAACATAGAGAGGATAATAGAATAGGTTAAAAGCATCACATTTAATTGTCAAAGCAGAGCCACGATGATGTGCGAGGTAGATAGCTATCAAAAAGGATGCTTAAGGCAAACATCTATCACATGAGGTTATGAGAAAAGCATCATACTGTACAAAATAAATGTATAGGTTAGTGGAGAGCATACACTGCCAAACTCACAGCCAAATGAACAAGTTCTTTCTGTGATGGCTGAAATTCAATTGAGATTAGAGTGAGCTGGAAGAGTGGCGGTAGCCACCTAGCGGCCGACAGGGTAACTACCCTGCTGGTTGTTTACGCCACGTTAAAAGTTTAACTGCTGTATAGTATTCTAGCCTTCGCTGTTATTCTGTTGTATAAGTAAGAAACTCAGATGGGGTGTGGGGAGGGCAGCAGGGGCGTGGGGAGGGCAGCAGGGGCGTGGGGAGGGCACCAGGGGCGTGGGGAAGGCACCAGGGGCGTGGGGAGGGCATCAGGGGCGTGGGGAGGGCGCCAGGGGCATGGGGAGGGTTCCAGGGGTGGGGGAGGGCCCCAGGGGTGAGGGGAGGGCCCCAGGGGCGGGGGGAATGTCCCCATCTTACAAACCATCGGAGATACAAACACAAAATAACTGAGAATAACAAACATAAGATAAAGATATACTGTAAAAAAACAATATTATGTCATTAAATACAGCGAACAAAACGACATTTGTAATAACCTGATATCTATTTCACATGAAACCCGGCTATTTGTTGACTTTTCTAGCGGGAAATCATATTATTATTATTATTATTATTAATAATTGCTAAGCTACAACCCTAGTTGGAAAAGCAGAATGCTATAAGCCCAGGGGCTCCAACAGGGAAAATAGCCCAGTAAGGAAAGGAAGCAACGAAAAAATAAATAATTTAAGAATAATATTAAAATAAGTATCTATGTAAACTATAAAAACTTTACCAAAACATGAGGAAGAGAAATCAGATAGAATAGTGTGCCCGAGTGTACCCTCAAGCAAGAGAGGCATGAGATTTAGGCCAACATTTTAAAAAATTTGACTTACAATTCGATTTACAAACAGCCTCTTGGAGCCTATTAAGTTTGTAAGTTGTTGGGTTGTTGTGGCCTGATTGGTAACGTCTCTGCCGGGTGTTTACCAGACGGGGGTTTGAGTCCCGCTCAGGCTCGTTAGTGCCTTTAGCGTCTGCAACCTTACCATCCTTGTGAGCTAAGGTTTGGGGGCTTTGGAGGAGCCTATAGGTCTATCTGCTGAGTCATCAGCAGCCATTGCCTGGCTTTCCCTGGTCCTAGCTTGGATGGTGAGGGGGCTTAGGTGCTGATCATATAATATGCTGTATATGGTCAGTCTCTAGGGCATTGTCCTACTTGCTTGGGTAATGTCACTGTCCCTTGCCTCTGCCATTTATGAACGACCTTTAAACCTTCTGTAATTAAGAAAAGTACAAATTACTTTAAAAATATGTAATTTTGTATGTTACTTTGCAGTTACATTCAGCACACCATCCGAGAGAATGAAATTGTGATGCACATTCACCCCGGGGAGTCTGGTATGCAGATGCCCGACGAGCCTAGTCATGCCACTCTCACGATACAAGCGACAGACCCGGAGACGAAAGCCATCACCACCCGGAGGTTCCACTGCACTTACCAAGGCTGTGAACGGACGTACAGTACTCCCGGTAACTTGCGCACGCACTTGAAAACTCACAGAGGTACTTAGAAGTTTTGTTCAGTTTTGATGAAATAATTTTTCTTTATTGTTTTACATTTTGTCGACCTTACGTAGGGCTTTGTAAAAGTTACAGTAATGTACTAAAGTACATTTTGTCGACCTTATGTAGGGCTTCCTAAAAGTTACAGTAACGTACTAAAGTACATTTTGTCGACCTTACGTAGGGCTTTGTAAAAGTTACAGTAACGTACTAAAGTACATTTTGTCGACCTTATGAAGGGCTTTCTAAAAGTTACAGTAAAGTACTCTCTCTTGCTGCTATGATCAAATCAATATAGCATATAATTACCTCCTATTTTGTTGCTGTGTACAGTCATTTTCTTTTTGGTTTAAGGGTGTCATTTCTTTTTAACCTCTTCACTACTGCTCTGTCGCACGGCAACCTACCCCAGCATAGGCTACCGCTTGAGAACCCCCTTCATTCGCCAGTATATGAACTTTCACTTGCAGCCAATTATAATGATAATAATAGCAATAATAATAATAGCAATAATAATAATATAAGTATCATCACTATTGCTGTAATCATCATAATTATAATGATATGATAATAATAAGCAAAAATAATAATATGATAATGATATAAGTAACTCATCACTATTACTGCAATTCTCATCTGAGCTATCAGGCAGTTACTCAAACCATAATCCAGAAGCACTATCATTACTCATGCACAAAAAAAAATGTGAAATAGAACAAAAAAATTAGAAAATTGCTTAGAATTTGAATTCACAGTGTTTACTCATAAAACTACGATAATCCTTCACGATTGACTGCCTGAGGAACACTGGCTAATTATTCAAGGAAGTCCTCCCAATACCTTATATGAAGATTTCACGACGTCCATCAGATATTTTTTGCCGGAAATGAATAGTGGCTGAAGCTTCAGCAACTCTCCGGTAAACAATACCTTGCCTTAAACCCCTCCCAACGTATAAAAACTGCTTTGCTTGTTTAGTAACAAAAAACTTGAGTAGACGTATACAGTACGTCGTTTCTCTTTCTTACTATATGGTAAAACTCATGCACATATACGCAGCCGTGTCGAAGGGGTTAAGTAAGTATTTGGACTCGTATTAGCTCCTAAACAAACATTCTCTGTCAAAATATTCAACCAATGTCATTGCTCACTTTCCTGGGCTAATGAATTCCTTCTTTTTTAGGACCTAAAGTCACCAATTTTTTCCTTTCAGAATCTGTAAGCTTGTGATTACAACAGTCTCATTTCATTTGAGTTCTAAACTTTCACAGGAGAGTATAAATTCCAATGCGAGACGACCGGGTGCGGGAAGGCCTTCCTGACGTCCTACTCCCTCAAGATTCATCTTAGGGTTCATGCCCGCCATAGGCCGTACACCTGTGTCAGCGATGGCTGTCAAAAATCCTTCACCACCCTCTATAGGTGAGAATGTTTGGCTACTATTTATATGGTTAGTGTACTTTACTGTATTGGACTCTAGTTTAGGTAGACCAAGTTAAGATCTGTAGCACAGTAATAAGACCAGTGTTAATGTATGGCCCTTTTACCCCCAAAGGACGTACTGGTACGTTTCACAAAACTCATATCTTTACCCCCTTGGACGTACCCATACGTCCTTGTAAAAAACTGCTATTTACATTTTTTTTTGCATATTTTTGATAATTTTTTGAGAAACTTCAGGCATTTTCCAAGAGAATGGGACCAACCTGACCTCTCTATGATAAAAATTAAGGCTGTTAGAGCAATTTAAAAGATACATACTGCAAAATGTGCTTGAAATAAAATAACCCCTGGGGGTTAAGGGTTGGAAAGTTCCTAATAGCCTGGGAGTAAAAGGTATGGGGACTCTAAGACATGAAAAGGAAGCAAAGCTTGAAAGATCGAAGATGAGAATGCCAAGGTGGATTATGTGGGAATATTGCTTGAAAGACTGAAAAATTAGGAAATAATAGAAATGGTAGGCATAGTAAAGGTTACAGAGGTGATAAAGAGTCTCCCGACTGAGATGGTGTCGGTACGTGTTGAGGATTAATGGTAGGCAGGAAGTGAGAAGTGCTTGGGAAGAACCTATTAGGGGGAGAAAATTGAGGGGAAGAATAATGTGGAGAGAAGTGGTTTGGTGGAAGAGGATGCTTTTGATAGAAGCATTGGAGAGGGCGCATCAGGCAACCGACCCCTTAATGTAGGGATAATGGTGGGAAAGAAGGAGACTGTGTCGAAGTATTAGACGGAGATAGACCTCGCCTGAAGGCGTTTTTACTTACAAGTGAGGTGAACTGTAAGGTAGAAAGAAAGGAGCTGTTCTGCCTTTACCTTCTCAGTCTGAGAAATAAATAATGTAAAAGCAGAATTGGCATATTTTTTAGTCTATTTTTGTATGAAAGAGTGAATGATATGCCTACAGTACTGTACTTTACTGTATTACAGTATGTAAAATTATACAGTATGAGTTGTTTAATGATTATTTATTTGATAAAATGTAATTTATATAATTTAATTCCCCTGGAAGGCACTGAATGCCCCCTTTTCCTAGAGTTGGGTTATATGGCCAAAATTCCATGCATTCCTTTACCTTCCGTACTGTTTCCCAAGAGTGTTCCACCATATAATGTACTCGTCACTTTACCAAGCTTGCTTTATCTTAGTATTTATTTTGTTCCGCTTATTTCTATAGGTTCCTTTTTCTATTACAGTATTTGTAATCTTAATCCTTCCCCTTATTGACAGGTCATCATCTCAGATTGTCTTTCATTGCCCAAGCCTCTATTCATGGAAATAGTGATGCTCTTTTGTCAACATAGTTTATTCTTCAACAGCATTTTTATAGTTATTGTAATCACACCTGTTGGAATTTTCAGGCTGCGTGCCCATCAGCGTCTTCACAATGGCGACACTTTCAACTGCAACCAAGACGGCTGCGTCCGCATATTCACCACCCTCTCTGACCTTCGGAAGCATGTTCGGACTCACACAGGAGAGAAGCCTTTCAAGTGAGTTCTGAGGTCTGGAATTTAAGTTTGTTCCTGTGCGCATGCAAACCTTTCGCCTTTTGAGATAGGGATACCAAATGGCTAGTGAATTGCGATAAGGTAGTTGGTTAACTAGAGGTGGTGGGAGGGGAAAGCCCCGCCACTTGCATGTCATAGAGTAGCCACTCTTGATTTAGGCTGTCGCGTCTTCTCGACTGTTGTACAGTATCTTCTCTTACATAAGTTTGTTATAGGTGGCGGTATTTTTGTGAGCTCTGCATGTACAGTACAGAGAAGCACACCTAAAGGTAACTGTGGTGAGATGAATTTCGTTACTATGAGGATACAAACTTTTGAAACTCGATAAGTTGTACCATTGTGAAGGGGTAACTAAGCAGTCCCTACCCTTTTGGAGTGTTGCTCTAACTTTTCTGATCAGGAAGATAACATTCTCGATGCATAACGCATCTCGCTTTATAGTAGTTTCTGTGTCTCATGAAGGAGTTATCAGTTTTGGACTGAATGTTACCTGTACTCGCATGCCCAATATTGAAAATTATTTGTCTAACAGGCTCACTTGGCGCTTGATAGTGTTGCTAGGATGGGGATCCCTGTGTTGGAGTGCCATTGAGTATTCACAGTGCTCCCCTTGTGACAAAACTCCCTGTATAGTGGGTTGTGTTGGGACACAGGAAGTTCCTCAGAGGGATCACAGTTATCATCGGTTGTCCAGGCCATGATGTATATAAAGGATGAATACTGTACTTCCCTTATTCAAACATTTCTTCCTTGAGAAAAAGATGACAAAGAAGTAGTCATGTGAGAAGGCCTTTTGCTCAAAGTTCCTTGGGACTTGAAGCAATCACTCTCTTCCTTCGGGAGAGACGGTACTAGGGGATCAGTCCGGTGAGTGAGAGTCAGTGTTACAGTTACCACTGTTTCACCTTGAGCAGGTCAGCTGTCCTACTTAAGCCAAACATTAGCACCTTTTTTGTTCCTATTGTAAAATGAAGGATTGTTCCTTACCCAGCTGCATACTCTGTGCAACATGGAACTTACCTACTGACCGGTACCTTTGGGGTCGGCTAGCGATCGTTAGCCTGGTGTTACAGCCGCTTCTGTTTCAGTAGCGATAGCCATCACCAGCGCCATACTGAGGCCAATATGGGTATCATTCACTCGACCACTTTTTACCTATACGGAGCTCATTCATCTACTGGTACCTTTGGAGTCGGTTAGTGACGGTAAGTCCGGTGACGCTGCTTCACTTTTCAACAGGTGTAGATAAAAGGTCCTACCTTGGGCCCATCTCCAACACTGTATGGTAGACTGATAAGGGTGTTGGTTATGCTACTCCTCATGCTGTTAAGGAGCATAGCCAATGGGATCACACGCCTATCGATACCTTGTGATCGCTTAACAATCGTGAGCTAGAGGTAACATCTATCGTTGTGCGTCTTCGAGGCGTTACAGAGTTTTCTCACGGACCGGTACCTTCTGTGTTGGTGAGCAGGGTGAGACCGGTGTAACAGTGACCGCTGTTTTTACCGGCATCAGGTGATTGGTCCTTTTGGACCCAACACCATTTCCTAGACAATTGAGGTTAAGGATATGTTGTCATGGGAATCTATTCTTCTTCTCTTTGCGTAGTAATTTTGATGATTCTTCTCAGAAGAAGAAGGAAGAAGTCTAGGAAGGCCAATCCTAAGAGGTCCTGTAGGACTATTCATAACACCAGATCTTTTTCTAGGGAGTTTGACAACTCCCAGCTGATCCAGTTTCATAGCCCTGTGCCATAACCGGCTAGTCTCAATAGCCAGGGTGACCAGAGATGCACGCCCTTGTTTGGAGCTGTGCACTTTTTCCATTGGCCAAGCATTGGGTTGGAGGAACTCTTCCGCACTCCTTCACCTTTTCTACGAAGACGGGGGAGCGCTCCTCCCATCTCTGTTAGGGATACAGTATGCCCTCATCTATCGCAGATAATTGGTTTCAGGCTACCCCGCGGTAGGTGAAAATCCGCAATGTAGGATTGGCCCCCGTAGGAATTTCCGTATATGTGTGTGGGTACCAGAATGTTTAAGATAGGTATACATACTGTATACTTATATTTATAAATATATTTTACCTGAATCTATAATATTTAATTATAAAACCTTAATATTATACATTTTCTCTCTCTCTCTCTCTCTCTCTCTCTCTCTCTCTCTCTCTCTCTCTCTCTCTCTCTCTCTCTCTCTCTCTCATTAATTCTTTGCAGTTGATTCTCACTTAACTCTGGTCTCTTAGAATATATAAACCTTGCTTGAAGTTCTTGTTAAAACAAGGCCTTTTTAACTTGGCCTTACAACAGGTCCACATCTGTTCCTACAGTGCGTCCACACGGTGGACAGATCAAAAGGGCCTGACAATTACAGGCTGAGGCTTGAATGTAGAATACACTGATTTCAATGAAAATGTTCTGATAGAGATCAGAAGGTTCCTGATGCAATAGCTCCATTGTATTGTATTTCATATTTAATCTTCAGTGTGCTCCTACCTTCACCTCACAAATTTCTGCCCTTCTATGCATTACAAAATCCATGAGGAGGATAAACAACATGGGTGACAACACATTCCCTTGGAGTACTCCACTGTTCTGTGGAAATGCTTTTGATAGGACTCCACTATAACATTAATTTTACACTTGTTATGCTCATGAACCCAGCCTAAAAACCCTCTTGCCTGAGAGTACACTCTGTCACGTTATTTCTATCTTGTTTCTCCTCCGCTTGTTTTTATGAAGTTTTTATAGTTTATATATGGTAGATCTAATTTAATGTTATTAATGATATTAAAATATTTTATTTTTATTGTTGTTACTTCTCTTGTATTTTATTTATTTTCTTGTTTCCTTTATTCACTGGGCTGTTTTCCTTGTTGGAGCCCTTGGGCTTATAGCATCATACTTCTCCAACTAGGGTTGTAGCTTAGCTAGTAATAAAAATAATAATAAATAATAATAATGATGATATTGATAATATTAAGTCAAGTACTGCTATAGTCTAATAGTCATCTTGATTTTTGTAATCATTATTACATGCTGCCCTTAATATATTTGTTGTTTGCAGTCATGTTTTATTTTGATAATGACTCACCGAACAAAAATTTTTATTAGCGTCTCTGTAGGTATGCATTATAATCTTGAATAATCAAGAGAGGAAACAGATAAGCTTACTACAACATTAATCTGCATGTTGGTCGTCACATTTAAAAGATTAATATCTCTTTTGTCAGGTGCGAGGAAGACGGCTGTGGCAAATCTTTCACCGTCAGCCACCACCTCCGAACCCACAAGAGGGTTCACACAGGTATGTTGGTCGCTGACGTTTGATTGTTGTAAAATTTAACCCTTTTACCCCCAAAGGACGTACTGGTCCGTTTCACAAAACTCATCCATTTACCCCCGTGGACGTACTGGTACGTTTCACAAAACTCATCCATTTACCCCCAAAGGACGTACTGGTACGTTTCACAAAACTCATCCATTTACCCCCATGGACGTACTGGTCCGTTTCACAAAACTCATCCATTTACCCCCGTGGACGTACTGGTACGTTTCACAAAACTCATCCATTTACCCCCAAAGGACGTACTGGTACGTTTCACAAAACTCATCCATTTACCCCCGTGGACGTACTGGTACGTTTCACAAAACTCATCCATTTACCCCCAAAGGACGTACTGGTACGTTTCACAAAACTCATCCATTTACCCCCAAAGGACGTACTGGTCCGTTTCACAAAACTCATCCATTTACCCCCGTGGACGTACTGGTCCGTTTCACAAAACTCATCCATTTACCCCCAAAGGACGTACTGGTACGTTTCACAAAACTCATCCATTTACCCCCAAAGGACGTACTGGTCCGTTTCACAAAACTCATCCATTTACCCCCAAAGGACGTACTGGTACGTTTCACAAAACTCATCCATTTACCCCCAAAGGACGTACTGGTACGTTTCACAAAACTCATCCATTTACCCCCAAAGGACGTACTGGTCCGTTTCACAAAACTCATCCATTTACCCCCAAAGGACGTACTGGTACGTTTCACAAAACTCATCCATTTACCCCCAAAGGACGTACTGGTACGTTTCACAAAACTCATCCATTTACCCCCAAAGGACGTACTGGTACGTTTCACAAAACTCATCCATTTACCCCCAAAGGACGTACTGGTACGTTTCACAAAACTCATCCATTTACCCCCATGGACGTACTGGTCCGTTTCACAAAACTCATCCATTTACCCCCGTGGACGTACTGGTACGTTTCACAAAACTCATCCATTTACCCCCAAAGGACGTACTGGTACGTTTCACAAAACTCATCCATTTACCCCCATGGACGTACGAGTACGTTTCACAAAACTCATCCATTTACCCCCATGGACGTACTGGTCCGTTTCACAAAACTCATCCATTTACCCCCGTGGACGTACTGGTACGTTTCACAAAACTCATCCATTTACCCCCAAAGGACGTACTGGTACGTTTCACAAAACTCATCCATTTACCCCCATGGACGTACTGGTCCGTTTCACAAAACTCATCCATTTACCCCCAAAGGACGTACTGGTACGTTTCACAAAACTCATCCATTTACCCCCATGGACGTACTGGTACGTTTCACAAAACTCATCCATTTACCCCCATGGACGTACTGGTCCGTTTCACAAAACTCATCCATTTACCCCCGTGGACGTACTGGTACGTTTCACAAAACTCATCCATTTACCCCCAAAGGACGTACTGGTACGTTTCACAAAACTCATCCATTTACCCCCATGGACGTACTGGTCCGTTTCACAAAACTCATCCATTTACCCCCAAAGGACGTACTGGTACGTTTCACAAAACTCATCCATTTACCCCCAAAGGACGTACTGGTACGTTTCACAAAACTCATCCATTTACCCCCATGGACGTACTGGTCCGTTTCACAAAACTCATCCATTTACCCCCATGTACGTACTGGTACGTTTCACAAAACTCATCCATTTACCCCCAAAGGACGTACTGGTACGTTTCACAAAACTCATCCATTTACCCCCAAAGGACGTACTGGTACGTTTCACAAAACTCATCCATTTACCCCCATGGACGTACGAGTACGTTTCACAAAACTCATCCATTTACCCCCAAAGGACGTACTGGTACGTTTCACAAAACTCATCCATTTACCCCCATGGACGTACTGGTACGTTTCACAAAACTCATCCATTTACCCCCAAAGGACGTACTGGTACGTTTCACAAAACTCATCCATTTACCCCCATGGACGTACGAGTACGTTTCACAAAACTCATCCATTTACCCCCATGGACGTACTGGTCCGTTTCACAAAACTCATCCATTTACCCCCAAAGGACGTACTGGTACGTTTCACAAAACTCATCCATTTACCCCCAAAGGACGTACTGGTACGTTTCACAAAACTCATCCATTTACCCCCAAAGGACGTACTGGTACGTTTCACAAAACTCATCCATTTACCCCCAAAGGACGTACTGGTACGTTTCACAAAACTCATCCATTTACCCCCAAAGGACGTACTGGTACGTTTCACAAAACTCATCCATTTACCCCCAAAGGACGTACTGGTACGTTTCACAAAACTCATCCATTTACCCCCGTGGACGTACTGGTCCGTTTCACAAAACTCATCCATTTACCCCCGTGGACGTACTGGTACGTTTCACAAAACTCATCCATTTACCCCCAAAGGACGTACTGGTACGTTTCACAAAACTCATCCATTTACCCCCATGGACGTACGAGTACGTTTCACAAAACTCATCCATTTACCCCCATGGACGTACTGGTCCGTTTCACAAAACTCATCCATTTACCCCCGTGGACGTACTGGTACGTTTCACAAAACTCATCCATTTACCCCCATGTACGTACTGGTACGTTTCACAAAACTCATCCATTTACCCCCAAAGGACGTACTGGTACGTTTCACAAAACTCATCCATTTACCCCCAAAGGACGTACTGGTACGTTTCACAAAACTCATCCATTTACCCCCAAAGGACGTACTGGTACGTTTCACAAAACTCATCCATTTACCCCCGTGGACGTACTGGTCCGTTTCACAAAACTCATCCATTTACCCCCGTGGACGTACTGGTACGTTTCACAAAACTCATCCATTTACCCCCAAAGGACGTACTGGTACGTTTCACAAAACTCATCCATTTACCCCCATGGACGTACGAGTACGTTTCACAAAACTCATCCATTTACCCCCATGGACGTACTGGTCCGTTTCACAAAACTCATCCATTTACCCCCGTGGACGTACTGGTACGTTTCACAAAACTCATCCATTTACCCCCATGTACGTACTGGTACGTTTCACAAAACTCATCCATTTACCCCCAAAGGACGTACTGGTACGTTTCACAAAACTCATCCATTTACCCCCAAAGGACGTACTGGTACGTTTCACAAAACTCATCCATTTACCCCCATGTACGTACTGGTACGTTTCACAAAACTCATCCATTTACCCCCATGGACGTACGAGTACGTTTCACAAAACTCATCCATTTACCCCCATGGACGTACTGGTCCGTTTCACAAAACTCATCCATTTACCCCCATGGACGTACGAGTACGTTTCACAAAACTCATCCATTTACCCCCATGGACGTACTGGTCCGTTTCACAAAACTCATCCATTTACCCCCATGGACGTACGAGTACGTTTCACAAAACTCATCCATTTACCCCCATGGACGTACTGGTCCGTTTCACAAAACTCATCCATTTACCCCCATGGACGTACGAGTACGTTTCACAAAACTCATCCATTTACCCCCATGGACGTACTGGTCCGTTTCACAAAACTCATCCATTTACCCCCATGGACGTACTGGTCCGTTTCACAAAACTCATCCATTTACCCCCGTGGACGTACTGGTACGTTTCACAAAACTCATCCATTTACCCCCATGTACGTACTGGTACGTTTCACAAAACTCATCCATTTACCCCCAAAGGACGTACTGGTACGTTTCACAAAACTCATCCATTTACCCCCAAAGGACGTACTGGTACGTTTCACAAAACTCATCCATTTACCCCCATGGACGTACGAGTACGTTTCACAAAACTCATCCATTTACCCCCATGTACGTACTGGTACGTTTCACAAAACTCATCCATTTACCCCCAAAGGACGTACTGGTACGTTTCACAAAACTCATCCATTTACCCCCAAAGGACGTACTGGTACGTTTCACAAAACTCATCCATTTACCCCCATGGACGTACGAGTACGTTTCACAAAACTCATCCATTTACCCCCAAAGGACGTACTGGTACGTTTCACAAAACTCATCCATTTACCCCCATGTACGTACTGGTACGTTTCACAAAACTCATCCATTTACCCCCATGGACGTACTGGTACGTTTCACAAAACTCATCCATTTACCCCCAAAGGACGTACTGGTACGTTTCACAAAACTCATCCATTTACCCCCATGGACGTACGAGTACGTTTCACAAAACTCATCCATTTACCCCCATGGACGTACTGGTCCGTTTCACAAAACTCATCCATTTACCCCCGTGGACGTACTGGTACGTTTCACAAAACTCATCCATTTACCCCCAAAGGACGTACTGGTACGTTTCACAAAACTCATCCATTTACCCCCATGGACGTACGAGTACGTTTCACAAAACTCATCCATTTACCCCCATGGACGTACTGGTCCGTTTCACAAAACTCATCCATTTACCCCCAAAGGACGTACTGGTACGTTTCACAAAACTCATCCATTTACCCCCAAAGGACGTACTGGTACGTTTCACAAAACTCATCCATTTACCCCCAAAGGACGTACTGGTACGTTTCACAAAACTCATCCATTTACCCCCAAAGGACGTACTGGTACGTTTCACAAAACTCATCCATTTACCCCCAAAGGACGTACTGGTACGTTTCACAAAACTCATCCATTTACCCCCATGGACGTACTGGTCCGTTTCACAAAACTCATCCATTTACCCCCGTGGACGTACTGGTACGTTTCACAAAACTCATCCATTTACCCCCAAAGGACGTACTGGTCCGTTTCACAAAACTCATCCATTTACCCCCATGGACGTACTGGTCCGTTTCACAAAACTCATCCATTTACCCCCGTGGACGTACGAGTACGTTTCACAAAACTCATCCATTTACCCCCATGGACGTACTGGTCCGTTTCACAAAACTCATCCATTTACCCCCGTGGACGTACTGGTACGTTTCACAAAACTCATCCATTTACCCCCATGGACGTACTGGTACGTTTCACAAAACTCATCCATTTACCCCCGTGGACGTACTGGTCCGTTTCACAAAACTCATCCATTTACCCCCAAAGGACGTACTGGTACGTTTCACAAAACTCATCCATTTACCCCCATGGACGTACTGGTACGTTTCACAAAACTCATCCATTTACCCCCATGTACGTACTGGTACGTTTCACAAAACTCATCCATTTACCCCCGTGGACGTACTGGTCCGTTTCACAAAACTCATCCATTTACCCCCAAAGGACGTACTGGTACGTTTCACAAAACTCATCCATTTACCCCCATGGACGTACTGGTACGTTTCACAAAACTCATCCATTTACCCCCAAAGGACGTACTGGTACGTTTCACAAAACTCATCCATTTACCCCCAAAGGACGTACTGGTACGTTTCACAAAACTCATCCATTTACCCCCATGGACGTACTGGTCCGTTTCACAAAACTCATCCATTTACCCCCAAAGGACGTACTGGTACGTTTCACAAAACTCATCCATTTACCCCCATGGACGTACTGGTACGTCCTTGCAAAAAACTGCTATTCAAATTTTTTTTTTGCATATTTTTGATAATTTTTTGAGAAACTTTAGGCATTTTCCAAGAGAATGAGACCAACCTGACCTCTCTATGATGAAAATTAAGGCTGTTAGAGCAATTTAAAAAAAATATACTACAAAATGTGCTTGAAAAAAAATAACCCCTGGGGGTTAAGGGTTGGAAAGTTCCAAATAGCCGGGGGGTAAAAGGGTTAATATGCTCGAGCAAAATTATTTTTAGTTATTATTATGAAATATTGCAGAGCAATTTGATGATGATTAACAACTCATGCAGAAGGTCTTTAACTTACAAACTTAATAGGTTCCAAGAAGCTGTTTGTAAGACGAATTCTACTAAATTTAGGCCTAGAATAGGCCTAACCTGAATCCCATGCTTATGATTACCAGCTACAAAGGTCAGCAAATAGTTGGGTTTTATATGAAGTATATATCAGGTTATTACAAATGTCGTTTTGTTTACTGTTTTAACCCTTTAACCCCCAGGCTGTTTGGAAATTTCCAACCCTTAACCCCCAGGGGTTATTTTTTTCCCAGCACATTTTGCAGTATATATTTTTTAAATTGCTCTAACAGCCTTAATTTTTGTCATAGAGAGGTCAGGTTGGTCTCATTCTCTGGGAAAATGCCTGAATTTTTTCAAAAAATTATCAAAAATATGAAAAAAAAAAATTTTATAGCATTTTTTTGGAAGGACGTACCGGTATGTCCATGGGGGTAAAGGGATAAGTTTTGTGAGACGTACCAGTGCGTCCTTTGGGGGTAAAAGGGTTAAAAATAAACCATGGAATAAGGGAAGAGTAAAAGATAGAAAGCACCAGTGCTGGGACTTAATGAACTCCACAAATAACAAGTAGAGTTTGCCTTGCGTGATCACTAAGCTGTAACGGCCAAGAGTGTATAGTACTTGCGTCAGTCGACAAGCAAGCTTGATAACCTCGTGTTCGTTGCGAGACTTTCAAAACTATAGTTCATCTTGTTGATATAATCCTCATCATCAGCTAGTTTCTTTTTTCATTTGTTTCATCTTGAATAGTAGATTGATTTTTATCTAATGAAAGTACACTAATATGGCAAATATTTTCTTAGATATATTTTCTTTAACATTATAAAAATGAAATACTTTTGCTTGGTAAGTTAGTATCTTCTTTTATTTCTTGCAAGAAAAACAGAAAAGGGTTTTACATATTTTTCAAGTCATTCTTTGACGAGTTCACGTCACAAGTCTGGTGACGTCATGTTTCAGGTGAAAGATGGGCTGGCAGTTCGAGGGATTTCTTTTTGATGCGTTACCGAGTAATATTAGTATTCTCATTATTGAAAAATTGAGTAACGATACCAAGAATTTTCAATAATGTCTTAAGAAATATGAAGTTTTAAATATTTAACTTAGCCGGTGAATATATAATAGCTGCAACTCTGCGGCTCGACAGAAAACACACTAAAAAAACTCGCGAGCGATCGCTATGAAGGTTGCGGGTGTGCCCACCAGCGCCAACTGTCGGCCAGATACCACTCTTGCATGTAAACAAACCCTTCAATTCTTCTCTGTCGACGTTGACGACAAGACGTATCAATACTCGCTGTAGAACCTGGAGTTTTCTCAACATATTTGGTGAAGTACTTCATTTTGGTTTGAGCTTTCGCAGTGCAGGTGTTTTATCTTCATCTTAAATCTTGAACTCGTTTTTGGATAGATTTAATTTTTGATGACAAGAGAGAGAGTATGGACTTTCTTTGACTTTTAAATGGCCGACCCTTCCCTTAGACGGAAGTGTGTTTTAGGCTTTTAGCAATTATCTTATCACGTTATAAATTAATTATAGATTTTCTTCTATATATTTTATATCTCAACCGCCTTTATTAGGCCTCTTCGATTAGCTTTCCATTTATAATAAACATCAAAATAAATTTTAATGATTTGTTTATATGCGACCTTTCCTGAGAGTAGGCGGTCCTAACTTGGAAACCGAAGTTAAACAACGTTGAGCCCTTTTCAATCGTAAATAACTTTTACAGAGCTAATGATTTAAAACTTATTAAATGAAATATTTTTAGTAAATATTTTGATAGTTTTTTTTTTTTTTTCTTTGAATAATCTTCGTACTGTTTCAAAGATGAACTAACGTTTAGTTTATTTATGCTACGCAGTTTGCGCTCTATCGTTACGATAGAGAGAGAGAGTATCACGGTTTCACTTTGCAGAAAGAGTAAATCGATTCTGACGTTTTGTTCTTTTTTCTTTCAAAGCTTAAATGTTTTAAAGACTATTTTAAAGGAACTTTTAATTGAAAAACCTTTCAGTTTTTTCCTTTGGTCAAATAACCTGTTTATTGACGAAAGGTAAGTGGGCTCTTCTCTTCGGTGCGAAATCAAGAGAGAGAGAGAGAGATAGAGACGGAGAGAGAGAGAGGAGAGAGAACGTTCCGATCTTTATCTCGTCCCAAGCGAGTAACGTTGTTCTCGAGTTACTCTCGTCCCTAGTCTCTGTACGGAGAGAAAGGATAAAACGTTTTTAGTTTTTATTCTCGTCCCAAGGCACTGTACGGTGAGAGATTGAAAACGTAGTTTTGAATGAACTAGTGTTTAGTCTCTTCCCCAGCCACTGATTTTTTTTTTTATCTTAAAATATGTTTACTGTTTTTTGCTGGTATTAATGTGCTTACATTATACGACTGATTTCGCAATTACAACCTTTTGATGAGGGTAGAATTGCGTGCTTCAGGTAGAAATCAGTTTTATTCATACCTAATGTGAATTGTTAAAAAATTCGATTTCAGTGAAATAAGTGCAAAACAGAAAATCGTAGTGATAAAGTGATATTGCGCAAAGTGTTATCAATGTTGCGACCGAGGGTTCGTCTGTTCGTGCCTGTCGTTCGCCTAGTCCGGGACCTCTTGCAAGCTCCCAAGCCCAGGGGAGAAGTAATGTCGTACGACTTATGGGTTCGAGAGGCCTTGATCAGCGAACAGACGTTCCCTCTATGGTATCAGGTGTATCTTACCAAGATCACCCCTACCATAAGGCGAGAGAGACGATTTTCTCCTTGTCATCCGAAGGCTTTTCGCATAAGAAACCGTGGAACAAGGTTTCGAGGCCCTTTAAGCGAAAGTCGGTCCTTTCAGGACAGGTCCAGCGTCCTGGTTTTAATTATTAGGACAGCTCTGACCCTATGCAGTCATCGGAAGACTGCTCGCCGCCTAACAAAAATGTAACACAGACTCCGAGAGTCTTTTTGTAGGCAAGGTTTTGCGGTCACAGACGTTACCCTCGTCTCTTACCGCAACCATTCCCGTTGATCCTAAATGGGTTGTACGGCAAGACATGCAGAATAAGCTTGCCTCCCTTATGGAAGACTATTCTGCCGATAAGTCCGTTGAGCCTAGCCGTTTATCTCATCGAGATCCTGGCCTTCAGCCACCCTAACGTTCCTTTGTGCGTCCTGTTGACGTTGGCGTAGCCAAGTCACGTCAGTCAGGTTGTTTAGAACCACACTCGATGCGGTCTCGTGTGGATTTTCAGCCACATTTGGACGTTAGGCCACTTGCTGATGCTCCTGTTGACGTTCAGGACGTTCGCCAACAATCGGAGTTGACTTGTTTTGACGCTGGGCGTCAACCTCCGCATTCTAGAGTTGTTTTGACTGCTCAGTCTAGGCGGTCAAAGCAGTCTCGAGTGGACGCTGTGCGTCCTCACGCACCTGTTGTTGTTGACAGTTCACAGACTGTCAAGCAGTTACATGACGTTGCGTCCTGGTCCGCTACTAATGCACCAGTGCGTGTGGACTCTGCTTGTAAAGCATTGCCACCACGGTAGGTCTCTCCCTTGCTTGAAACTCGGCTATTATCGGACAAGGTTCCTTCAGATGAGGAAGTTGCTGTTCCCCCTCCTACTGATATTCCCTTGAGGACTCTGTCAGACGGAGAGGAGCCTAAAGCTGCTTAGCCCTCTATGGACTTTAAATAAATCATGCTGATTTTTAAGGATCTTTGTCCGGATCTTTTTGTAACTGCTGCTCCTCGTTCGCCTAAACGTCAGAGCTTACACTAGGCCTAGCTACTTCAAAGCCGTTGTTTTATAAGCTAGTGCTCTCTCGCTCTTCTAAGAGAGCTTTACGTTTGCTAGGCGACTGGTTTATCACCAGGAGGAGTTTGGGGGAGACAGCCTTTGCTTTCCCTTCTTTTAAACTGGCTTATAGAGCGAGAGTCTGATATGACACGAGAGAAGTTCTCGGCTTGGGAGTTCCTGCCTCTGCCCAGATAGACTTCTCAAACCTCATAGACTCTCCCTGGCGCCTGGCCATGAGACGCTCCAAGATTTTACAGGTCGACTTCACAGCTATTTTCGAGCCTTTGAAGTTTTGCTGTACAATTATGTCATGCATAAACAAGGCTTTCAGGGATGGCTCCAATGATCTGACAGCCACGTTCTCTGCAGGAACAAGTCCCTCAGGGATGGCTCCAATGATTTGGCAGCCATGTTCACTGCAGGAGTACGTAAGAGGCAAGTGCGCTCAATGTGTTCATTGTCAAGACAAACTTCACGATGAAGTCTACCAGGCTGTCTTGACAGCATTTATGGAAGGCGACTGGATGGTCTCTCTCGACCTTCAGGAGGCATACTTCCACATTCCTATACACCCGGATTCCCAACCGTTTCTGAGGTTTGTTTACAGGAATGTGGGGTACCAGTTTCGAGCTCTGTGCTTTGGCCTCAGTCCTGCGCCTCTCGTGTTTACGAGGCTCATGAGGAATGTGGCAAAATCCCTCCATCTATCGGGGATCCGAGCCTCCCTGTACTTGGACGACTGGCTTCCCAGAGCATCGTCCAGTCTTCGCTGTCTGCAGGATCTACATTGGACGTTGAGTCTGGCCAGGGAGTTGGGACTTTTGGTCAACCTAAAAGTCCCAACTGATCCCATCCCAGATTATTCTATATTTGGGGATGGAGATTCGCAGTCAAGCCCTGCTCGAAGTCCAACTAATGCTGAAACGAAACGTTTATTCAGTCAGGAGTTGGAACAGTCTCGTAGGGACTCTCTCATCCCTGGAGCAGTTTGTCTCACTAGGGAGACTACACCTTCTGCCTCTCCGGTTCCATCTAGCCTCTCACTGGAACTAGGACAAGGCATTAGAGACGGTATCATTCCCAGTCTCCGAACCAGTAAAGGCATGCCTGAAATGGTGGGACAGCAATATCAGTCTGAGAGAGGGACTATCCCTAGCAGTCAAGAACCCAAACCACGTGTTGTCCTCAGACGCGTCGGATTTGGGTTGGGGTGCGACCCTGGACGGTCGGGAATGCTCGGGTCTGTGGACCTCAAGTCAGAAGAGCATGCACATCAACGGCAAGGAGCTATTAGCAGTCCACTTGGCCTTGATGATATTAGAAAGCTTCTTCGAAACTTAGTGGTAGAGGCAACTCAGACAACACCACAACTTTGGCGTACATCTCCAAGCAAGGAGGCACACACTCCTTCACGCTGCTCGAGATCGCAAGGGACCTTCTCTTATGGTCAAGAATTCGGGGCATCTCCCTGTTGACGAGATTCATCCAGGGGGACTTGAACGTCTTGGCAGACTGTCTCAGTCGGAGGGGTCAGGTGATACCCACGGAATGGACCCTCCACAAGGACGTGGGCAAGAGTCTTTGGGCTACTTGGGGTCAACCCACCATAGACCTCTTTGCCTCCTCGTTGACCAAAAGGTTACCAATCTATTGCTCTCCAGTCCTAGATACAGAAGCAATCTACATAGACGCGTTTCTACTGGATTGGTCTTTTCTGGACTTATATGCATTCCCACCATTCAAGATAGTCAACAAGGTACTGCAGAAGTTCGCCTCTCACGAAGGGACAAGGTTGACGTTGGTTGCTACCCTCTGGCCCGCGAGAGAGTGGTGCACCGAGGTACTTCAATGGCTGGTAGACTTTCCAAGAAGTCTTCCTCTAACGGTAGATCTGTTACGTCAGCCCCACGTAAAGAATGTCCATCAAAGCCTCCCCGCTCTTCGTCTGACTTCCTTCAGACTATCGAAAGACTCTCAAGAGCTAGAGGCTTTTCGAAGGAGGCAGCCAGAGCAATTGCAAGAGCTAGGAGAGCTTCTACCATTAGAGTATACCAGTCGAAGTGGGAAGTCTTTCGAGACTGGTGCAAGTCAGCATCTGTGTCCTCGTCCAGTACCTCTGTAGCCCAAATCGCAGATTTTCTTTTACATCTGAGAAAGGTTCACTCCCTTTCAGCTCCCACGATTAAGGGCTACAGGAGCATGTTGGCTTCGGTCTTTCGACATAGAGGCTTAGATCTTTCCAACAATAAAGATCTCCAAGATCTCCTTAAGTCTTTCGAGACCTCTAAGGAACGTCGTTTGGCAACTCCTGGATGGAACTTAGACGTGGTCCTAAGGTTCCTCATGTCAGACAGGTTTGAGCCATTACATTCACCCTCCCTGAAGGATCTCACCCTCAAGACACTTTTCCTAGTGTGCTTGGCTTCGACTAAAAGGGTCAGTGAACTTCATGCCTTCAGTAAGAACATCGGCTTTTCTACAGAAAAAAGCCACTTGTTCACTTCAACTTGGTTTCCTGGCCAAAAATGAACTGCCTTCTCGTCCTTGGCCTAAATCTTTTGATATTCCTTGCTTATCAGAGATCGTAGGCAACGAACTGGAAAGAGTATTATGTCCTGTTAGAGCTCTTAAGTTCGATTTAGCTCGTACTAAGTCATTACGAGGGAAATCTGAGGCATTATGGTGCTCAGTTAAGAAACCTTCATTGCCTATGTCAAAGAATGCTTTGTCATATTTTATCAGATTTTTTTAATACGAGAAGCTCATTCTCACTTGAATGAGAAAGACCGATGTTTGCTTAAGGTTAAGACGCACAAAGTTAGAGATATAGCAACCTCCGTGGCCTTCAAGCAAAATAAATCTCTGCAAAGTATTATGGACGCGACTTTTTTGAGAAGCAAGTCGGTGTTCGCGTCATTTTACTTAAAAGATGTCCAGACTCTTTACGAGGACTGCTACACACTGGGTCCATTCGTTGAAGCGAGTGCAGTAGTGGGTGAGGGTTCTACCACTACACTTCCCTAATTCCAATATCCTTTTAATCTGTCTCTTGAAATGTTTTTAATATTGTTTTATGGGTTGTTCGGAAGGCTAAGAAGCCTTTCGCATCCTGGTTGATTTGGCGGGTGGTCAAAGTCATTTCTTGAGAGCGCCCAGATTAGGGGTTTGATGAGGTCCTGTTGTATGGGTTGCAACCCTTGATACTTCAGCTCCTGGGAGTCTTTCAGCATCCTAAGAGGATCGCTGGGCTCCGTGAGGAAGACAGACTTACAAGGCAGAGTAATCGTCTAAGTCAACTTCCTTACCAGGTACCTATATATTTTGGTTTTGTTATATTGATAACTGTCAAAATGAAAAAACTCTTAGCTTATACGCTGTAAACTTAATTAACTCTGGTCTCTACCCACCGCCTTGGGTGTGAATCAGCTATTATATATTCACCGGCTAAGTTAAATATTTAAAAATGATATTTTAATTATAAAATAAATTTTTGAATATACTTACCCGGTGAATATATAAATTAAATGACCCTCCCTTCCTCCCCAATAGAGACGCAGCGGGACGAGAAGAATTGAAGGGTTTGTTTACATGCAAGAGTGGTATCTGGCCGACAGTTGGCGCTGGTGGGCACACCCGCAACCTTCATAGCGATCGCTCGCGAGTTTTTTGAGTGTGTTTTCTGTCGAGCCGCAGAGTTGCAGCTATTATATATTCACCGGGTAAGTATATTCAAAAATTTATTTTATAATTAAAATATCATATTATTAAAGAAATAAAAATTAAAATACAGTGAACTACAGTAACCATACACACAAAGAACATATTCATATAAAGCAAATAATAATGGCTATAAATGAACTGTATGAAAACTATGATCTCTTATCTGTTTTGACGCTGTCACTGCTTTTAGAATGATATATTGTTAATTTATTCTCATCATTTATTTATTTCCTTATTTCCTTTATTCACTGGGCTATTTTTCCCTGTTGGAGCCCTTGGGCTTATAGCATCTTGCTTTTCCAACTAGGGTTGTAGCTTGGCTAGTAAAGATAATAATAATAATAATAATAATAATGATAATAATGATAAATAGTAATTCTTAAGTAATAATCATTTTGAAGATATTGTGAACAAGTTAAGAAATTATATGAACAATACTGTACTCCTTGTTATTCTTATGTGTGAATATTCTCGATACAATATCAGGACCATGAGATCAGCTGATCAAAACCAAAGGTAAACAAAAAAAGGTGCTGGTAGTTGATTTTTAAAATGCTCCTGAAATTGAAAAATAGAATACAAAAATACTTTAATAAAGAATATATCCTATGAACCAAGAAAATGAAATAATGATTTACAGTAAGAAAATATTGATAAAATATGACCGAAGACGATTACAGTATCATGACACAGCATAATAATAAATCTACGGACACTCCACATTCTAAGTTCGACATACTTCCGGATGAAATTACGACGGGTGTCTCGGTCCCCATCCCTGTAGTAAGTCGACAACCATTTGTAGATGTTTGCGAATTTTAAAGACGAATTATTTTAATTCAGAAATGGCAAGAGTTTTCAAAATAACGTACATTGTGTTTTCATGGATGATTACATGACCCGCTCTATGCTGAAGTGAAGGTTTCTGAATGCACCAATTCAATCTTCTAATGCTGTATATTCTGCCCTTTGCAATCAGCCTATGTTCTTTGGTCCCTTCCCAACCAAGTGATTATCCCTCTTGTAACTGTAAGGAGTCGGAATGTAGCCTAATAAAGTACATACTATACTTGCCAAGTCTCTGAATGACAAGTTGTATTTTTGTGTGCGGTATAAAAACAAAGTCTTGTTCACTTCCAATTCAAAACCGGTCTTTTGTCGTATCCAGGAGAGAAGCCTTATACGTGCGACGAACGAGACTGTCAGCGTGCCTTTACGACTAACTACTCCCGCAAGAATCACATGAGGGTCCACAGTCAGAGTCTGGAAGGGAAGCCGAAGAAACTCCAGCTGAGAGTGCAGAAGAAAAAGCCTCGGAAAGAAGTTTTGCAGGCGGACGAGCACAAGGCTCCCCTTCAGGTGATGGAGGACGGACGACAGGTAACTCCTTTTCAGGATTGGTTTTGCAATTTGATAATATATTTACTCAAAATTAGAGTGTAAAGTATATTTCCATTGTTTTCTTTATATATTTTATATCCTAATGTCCATCATTTTTAATACAGTACATTATTTGCTGTACCATCTTTTTGTTTTTGTTACATGAAAGAAGAATATCTTTTCTTCCATACATTTAGAAAACAATAACTCAAGAGAGAGAAAAAGTCTCGGAAGGTGATGTGAACGGTCAGCCTGTGACTACAGAGTCTGTCAGTGACTACCCAAGGAAAGTTGGATGTTGCGCTCATCAGCCGTCGTCTGCAGCTTCAGCTGTCAAACAGAAAGGTAGGCTCCAGTAAAAGGACTTCATTTTACCCGATGTTATAAGCGGTTGCAATGGCGGTTGTTTTTTTATATTTTGCGAACTGTATGTTAATACTTAATATACTTGATTATAAGTTGTTCTCAGTACTATATACGGTATTTGTATCATGAGAAATTTTCCTCTTTTGCCAAAAAGATAAAGGCTTATAATTTAGAGTAATAATAACTATAGTTCTTATATGATAACTAGATATAATTAACCCACTATAATATTCAAGTACTGTATTTATTCCTGCTTGAATAAAAACCTTATGTTTTCAGCGTGCTATACTCTTATCTAAAAGACTCAGGGTTGTGTATTTAGGAAAAAATAAAATTACTTTAAAAAAAAAATAGGTAATTCAAGTATTCCTTTCCCATACGTACCATCATGAGTTAATGTGGAACTTTTGAACACTATTCAGCTTCTGTGCCAATATTTTAAGAACTTAGAAGATCATACAGACAGTTATTTAAATCTACCGAGTATTAGTTGTGTAATGAATGTGTTTATACATATATTAGTTGAGGGCAGATGTTACCCGCGAGAAAGACCAGAATGAATGTGTGAATGACCGGTCACTTCCTATTCCATTCTCCCCTCTCTGAGGAACTCTTTAAACTGACTTCCTCTAACTGCAGGTGGGTACCATGCCCATTTTGCAACCTGATAAATGTGTATATTTTTGTTATTATTATTATTATTACTTGCTAAGCTACAACCCTAGTTGGAAAAGCAGGATGCTATAGCCCCTGGGGGGCCCCAACAGGGAAAATAGCCCAGTGAGGAAAGGAAGAAAGGAAAATAAAATATTTTAAGAAGAGTAACAATATTAAAATAAATATCTTCTATATAAACTATAAAAACTTTAACCAAAGAGGAAGAGAAATAAGACAGAATAGTGTGCCCGAGTGTACCCTCAAGCAAGAGAACTCTAACCCGAGACAGTGGAAGACCATGGTAGGGAGGCTATGGCACTACCCAAGACTAGAGAACTATGGTTTGATTTTAGAGTGTCCTGCTCCTAGAAGAGCTTCTGTTATGTCCTCATTCTTCAAGCGAAGTGGATTCAGGCAATGTCTAGGCTAAGCGAGGAGCTTAAGCTCCAATTTTATGATTACTTGGTTAAGCCACATTGCTAAATTCTACACTAGCACCAGCTGCCCATGCCGTCATCCTAGAATGATCACAAGGTATCAGGGTGCCCTCTAAACTGCTCGTGCGTAGCACAGAGTGTCACCCTGGGACAGCCTCCAGCCAGTTGGAGGACTTCCACCCACCGTGGAGTGAGTCACCTAGGTAAAGAGAGTAGGGTTTGTATATAGTTCCGGAACAAATGACAAATTTGGAATAATTTTTATTTTCCCTAACTATACAAACCTCCTGATGAATGCAAGAGTTGATGGGAGAAGTACAAGAGGAAGGCCAAGGTTTGGGTGGATGGATGGAGTGAAGGAAGCTCTGGGTGATAGGAGGATAGGTGTGAGAGAGGCAAGAGAGCGTGCTAGAAATAGGAATGAATGGCGAGTGATTGTGACACAGTTCCGGTAGGCCCTGCTGCTGCCTCCGATGCCTTAGATGACCGCGGAGGTAGCAGCAGTAGGGTATTCAGCATTATGAAGCTTCATCTGTGGTGGATAATGTGGGAGGGTGGGCTGTGGCACCCTAGCAGTACCAGCTGAACTCGGTTGAGTCCCTTGTTAGGCTGAAGGAACGTAGAGAGTAGAGGTCCCCTTTTTGTTTTTGTTTCATTTGTTGATGTCGGCTACCCCCCAAAATTGGGGGAGGCGCCTTGGTATATGTTTGTAAGTATGTGTACAAACCTGAAGCTCTTTACACATACTGGTCCCACCATCACCTTCCCCCAGAAGTCCTGTTCTCCGCTAACTAGCGGAGAGTAGTTACACATCGCAAAAGCTTTCTAACGGCTAGTTTCAGCTAGCGCCGCACTAATACTCATATGTAAAGAGCTTCAGGTTTGTATAATTAGGAAAAATACAAATTATTCTAAATTTGTCATATTTATTCAACTGTCATAAAGTGATGGATTTAATATTTGAATTATGTGCTGTACATTTTCTTATTCCCTTTTGCCTAAAGTATATTGTTTTCTATAATACAATTGTGAAAATAAAGGTTATTTTCAGCTTTCGCCATCATACCAGTCGAGGGTAGAGCTGAAAACCATTCGAGTCTCACTCTCCAAGATTTCCTAGATTTAGAGGCCATTAGATGTGACCCAAATATGAAGGTACAGTAGCTTCAAAAGTATCAGCTTAAAATTTGCTTTAATTTCAGATCTAGCCAATATTTTAGCGTGTTACTCTGTCTCAATGTCCAGCTTTGAAACTTGCCGACTATATTGTCATTATTCATAGGTTTTTCTGGTGATTTTGGGCTCCAATTTATTTTTAACTTTCATGAATCCTTATTGCGAAAGCTATCACCTTTGGGCTCCAAAAAGATTTTTGCTGTTCAATGTCTATAACCCTTTTACCCCCAAAGGACGTACTGGTACGTTTCACAAAACTCATCCCTTTACCCCCATGGACGTACCGGTATGTCCTTGCAAAAAAATGCTATAAAACATTTTTCTTTCATATTTTTGATAATTTTTTTTGAGAAACTTCAGGCATTTTCCAAGAGAATGAGACCAACCTGACCTCTCTATGACAAAAATTAAGGCTGTTAGAGCAATCTAAAAAAATATACTGCAAAATGTGCTTGAAAAAAAAAATAACCCTTGGGGTTAAGGGTTAGAAAGTTCCAAATAGCCTGGGGGTAAAAGGGTTAACTGTGTCTCTCCAAGTTTCATCACATTCAAGTAAAAGCCCTCTAGGTAAGTCCCGTTAGTCTAGAAACCTGATTTATTGGTCTTAATAGGTTGATTGAGAATGTTGTATAAAAATAAATAATGTATAACTTGTTCTTTAGGTTCCCATTGTGAAAGCCACCGATGACATGACAGTCGGCCATTTGCTCAGAGATTCGCAGAACCTATCTGCACTTTCCTCAGTAAGTATTAATTTAAATGGATTTTTTTTGCTCGATTTATAACCCTTACAAGACGTACACTGTTCAATATAACACGCCCCTTTTGTTGAAATAGAAGACAGAAAAACATACTGTGATAAAGACCAAGTAAAAACAGTATTAGGTAGTACAATGGGTTATTATTATTATTATTATTATTATTATTATTATTATTATTATTGTTATTATTGCTAAGCTACAACCCTAGTTGGAAAAGCAAGATGCTATAAGCCCAGGGGCCCCATTAGCCCAGTGAGGAAAGGAAACAAGAAAAAACTAAATATTTTAAAATCAGTAACATTTGAATAGATATTTCCAATATAAACTATGAAAACCTCAACAAAACAAGAGGAAGATAAATGAGATAGAATAGTGTGCCCTAGTGTACCTCCAAGACTAGAGAACAATGGTTTGATTTTAGAGTGTCCTTCTCCTAAAAGAACTGCCTTCCATCGCTAAAGAGTCTCTTCTACCCTTACCAAGAGGAAAGTAGCCACTGGACAATTACAGTGGAGTAGTTAATCCTTAGGGTGAAGAAGAATTGTTTGGTAATCTCAGTGTTGTCAGGGGTATGAAGACAGAGGAGAATCTGTAAAGAATTGGCCAGACTAATCGGTGTATGTGAAGGCAAAGGGAAAGTGAACCGTAACTAGAGAGAAGGATCCAATGTAGTACTGTGTGGCCAGTCAAAGGACCCCATAACTCTCTAGCGGTAGTATCTCAAACTATTTAGCGTGTTAGTCAACCACGTGTATGGAATAGGCAGTGAGGTGTTAGGTTAGGAGTTAACCCTCCCTTGGGCAGCAAGTATTCATGGATTCTTGCTTTTCGCACATGTTTGTTACATAATCCCCGCCAAAACAAAGTCCTTTAAAAAGAAGGCAACCTTGCTTACCCCATACGAAATGGGAAGAAAACGCGTTAATAGAAGATACACTATTGTCATCATTTATTTATTCTTCTCAAATTTTATTCATCCTCTTGTCAGCAATCACTATATTCCCCTGTATAACATGGATCCTTTGGATTACTTAAGTTTTCCTCCTGTCTCCTGGTAGGCATCTGTGCTTAATGTATCCACTCTGGAAGTATATCGCATACTGTAGAGTATATTCTGTTAACCCCTTAAACCCATCCCTTACCAATACGATTTATCACTCTAATTCTCATTCTAATTTTATGGTTACCGGTAGTTTTATTTATTACGGTAGAGATCCTCAACTTGCAAACATATGGAGATACAAACACAACTCCAACGGAAATCCCTGGCTCATTTTTTGTTTAATTTTATTTACAGTATCACAGAAGGTCCTCAAATTAAAAACATTTGGAGATTAAAACACAAACCAAACATAAATTCTAAATCTCAGATATTGTAACACAAGTTCATAATGATAGCGATACAAACACAACTCCAACGGAAATCCCAGGCTCATTTTTTTTTAATTTCATTTACAGTATCACAGAAGGTCCTCAAATTGAAAACATTTGGAGATTAAGACACAAATCAAACTTAAATTCTAAATCTCAGATATTGTAACGCAAGTTCATAATGAAATACTGGAGTAAAACTATTATATTACTTAGGGCAGTAAGCAAGACGGCATTTGCAGTATAAAACAGGACTATTAGTTGTCTTTTGCCACTGAAAATCGTAGGCATGAGTTAGGTGAAGCCTACCGTAGGTCAAAATTAAAAAAATTTGACATTTGACTTACTAACATTTTCTTGGAACCTATTAAGTTTGTAATTTGAGGACTTTCTTCGTAGCAAAATTTCTGTAGGTAAGGCTGGAAAGTACTTACATAGCATAGCCGAATAAGTATGCATTCCGTTGATATA
The DNA here is from genome assembly GCF_036898095.1 of Palaemon carinicauda. NCBI lineage: Eukaryota > Metazoa > Arthropoda > Malacostraca > Decapoda > Palaemonidae > Palaemon > Palaemon carinicauda. The sequence goes on from NC_090756.1 coordinate 24,782,302, forward strand.
CACTTTAGTTTTATAAAAGATTTCCAAGAGTCTATAGTCCATTTCTTTTAGCGAGGCATATTTGCACCGACTCGCAGCGGTGCCCTTTTAGCTCGGAAAAGTTTCCTGATCGCTGATTAGTTGGACAAGATCATTCTAACCAAGCAGCGATCAGGAAACTTTTCTGAGCTAAAAGGGCACCGCTGCGAGTCGGTGCAAATCTGCCTCGCTAAAAGGAATGGACTATAGTTGGCGGGATAAACAGATATGGAAGAGAAGCCTGAATCGAAATAAGGAAGTGGGAGGCGACTCTAAGAAAGTACGAGAAAGTTAAATTAGATATAGTGCTTTAAGAAAAATGTCTTTTATATAATTTAACACCAAAATTTGTGAGTTTTACATATTTTGAAATTTTGTATGTGTAAATAAGTAAAGGATAAAATTTACTGGACGTAAACTGTGTAATAATGGGCTCAGAGGAGTAAATGTCCCTGGGTTCAGAATGCATTATATGGCACTCAAGTTGTTGGAATCCGAGATTAGTGTAATAGGGCATATAGTTTATTGTATCCCTTATACTTCACTTTCCTTATTTTATTGATTATTCATTGTACGTCTTGTTTTACAGTATTTTTAGACTTAATTAAAAGAAGTTTGTTCAAGTGAAGCTAAATTTTTTCTATAACCTGCTGAGTAAATAAATTAATCTTGCACAAATTCATATTAATGTAGATCTTTATATAACCAATTTTGTTGAGGGCAACACAATTTTCTCAGTCCAGATACTGTACCATAATACTGTAGACAGAATTGTTTGTAAGTGCTTTATGTAGAGCACTTACATTATTAGGTAGAAAGTTCAGTGTTTTGTTTACCTTAAATAAAGATTTTCCATATACTGACTGTATGTCCTCTTAGGTGAAAAGCAATATTTGTATCAAACAGTATTTGTCAATATATTCAATTCTTTCTTCCAGAGCAGTGAAAATGACAAACGAGGGTTGTTAGAGAAGATCACAGCACACGCTGACATCTGCAAGTGTAACCCATGCAACTGTGACCCCTCAAGAGGCAACGAATGTTCGTGCAACGCTATAGACGACGAAGCGTCATCGGCGCGTCAGGTGTCGGGCGCTGCGCCCGCGAAGCGGCACGCTTCGAACGCTGTTTCGCAGATGATGAACAAGCCGCCACAGATATCGGCAGAAGTTCCGAACGAGGGTTACTCGAGACCGGGCACGGACTCACTTAGTCTGCCTTCATTCTCAGGGCAAGTTCCAGAGGCCAGTCTTTCCAGTGATCAACTTCAAAAGAATTGCAAAGTCGAAAGCCTGGAATGTGCACAGCCGTTGACCCACCGGGACCAACAGATTTCCGTAGACGAGTTTTTGCAGGAGACCGTCGGCATGGATTCGTCTGCATCTTCGCACACTATAGCATCGTCCCAAAGATCATCGCAGCATAGTTTAGAAAACTTACTTCCTGGTCCTTCAGGAGGACAGAGTTCATCGTCATCTTTTACGGGGTTGTCCAACTTGGACGACATGAGCAATTTAGCGTCTCCATCCATGTCGGATCTGATCAGCTATCCACTTACGCATTCTATCTTTGGTAATGGAAAGTGTGGAGAGAATGGGATGAGCCAACCCGTAAGTCTGGGTAGTGATAGTACTTCCATTGATCAGGCATTCGATATATCTACGGATTTCCCGTTCTCCTCTCCGAACATGATTGAAGCTCTGCTGACGGATGATATGGGAAGCCTTCCTAACCTCTCTGCTCATTCGCAGTCAAGTAGTGGTAACTTGTCGAGAGGATTCACTCCCCAGCCATCGCCAGTTGCTTCTGGATCCTCCTCCTTGACTCCAATTGGTCTAATGGTACAGCAGCATCATCAGCATGTTCCTCCTGACAATCAATTAAATATGAAAAATGATATCCATAGCGAAAAGAACGAGCCATCGTCTTGTTGTAGTGCGAAGGGCAAGCAAGAAGCGGGTCAACAACAGGAGTACTGTAGGCAGTTAAGTAGAGGGAAGTCTTGCTGTATGGGGTCCTCGCCTCAGACTTCAGATTTCAGCGCATCATCGGGTAGTTCATCAACCTCCACTTGTTGCAGGCAAGGGAAGTCCGAAACAAGGTCCTGGTGCGATTCGACCAGAGACATTGTTGCTTCCTTAGCTTGTCCGTCTTCCTTAAAGACAAAGGGATGTTGTTCAGGTCCTCAGTCACCAGCAGCTTCATATCAAAGTGGCTGCTCACCAAACTCGTCTGGAGCACCTGTGACGCACACTTCACAGGCCTCCCATTACTGCTCTTCAAGTTCTCAGAATAGTAATCATCCCTCGTGCCATAACGTATTGTTATCGTCTAGTAATGTATCTCCAAAGTACCCTTTGCTCTCAGATCAATCATCTGCCTCATCTTTTCACCAAAATAGTCAGGGGTTGTCAAATTTAGACTTTCAAACACATGAGTCTCATTTGAGTTCCTCAGGGTCTCACCTGAAGTACAACCACACGCCATCTGATAAGGATAGCACGCAGCATAATTCCTGTGAGGATAAAGGAGATCTACAGGTTACAGAATCAGTTTTTCAGAGTCTAAGCTCGGACGGCAAACACTACCAACAAAAAGCAGATCTCTCCCAGCCTCATCAATTTTCAGAGTCTGTCCAGCACCAACTTCCAGACTTAAGTCAACAATCGCAAACCAAGGTAGATTATCATTGTCACCATCATGAAACTAGGACAGAAGATCAACAAATTCCACACAATCATTGTGGTTCTGATGTGAGGCAAGATCAACAAATTCCTCACAGTCACTGTGGCTCTGATGTGAGGCAAGATCAACAAATTCCTCACAGTCACTGTGGTTCTGATGTGAGGCAAGATCAACAAATTCCTCACAGTCACTGTGGTTCTGATGTGAGGCAAGATCAACAAATTCCTCACAGTCACTGTGGTTCTGATGTGAGGCAAGATCAACAAATTCCTCACAGTCACTGTGGTTCTGATGTGAGGCAAGATCAACAAATTCCTCACAGTCACTGTGGTTCTGATGTGAGGCAAGACCAACAAATTCCACACAGTCACTGTGGTTCTGATGTGAGGCAAGACCAACAGATTCCACACAGTCACTGTGGTTCTGTTGATGGGAGACAAGGCCATGGCTCAAGTCTAAACTTGGTTTTAAAAAGGGAGGATGACTCCTGTTGCGTTGTCATATGCACCAACAAACTGCAGATGCTGAGAAACGTTCTTGCAAAATGTGAATGTACAGATCAGGAGGGCTCTTCTGGGCCAGTCGACCTACAAACTCTCCTCAGTGACGCTCTGATGGAATGGGAGAGTTCGGAACCAGCCAGAGGTGCGTTGACGCTGGCTTCTAGTTCTCAAAACTCTCCAAGTTCTGCATTCGCCAGGGTCACGCAGAGCCCTTCTAACGGGATGACGTACAGTGTTGTGCCTCCCGTCCAGCCTAACTCTTCTTTTACTGTCATGCAGAATGCACCGAGCGTACAGTCCCCAGATAATTCTCTTCAGTGGTCGTGATCCTTGTGTCTCCACCGTGAATATATGTACAGTATTTTTTTCTCCAAGTTATATCATTATACATATTTTAGAAATTTCTTTGTTTGACGTGTAATTTAAAGAAATTTATTCTCTTGATATTAAGTAGTCACTGCTGTTATCCTTTGGGTTATATTAACCCTCTATTTAACCCCTTTGCAAATCCTGATGCAGTATGCCTTCATGCTACCTGATACAGTAGTGGTATTTTACAAAGATGTGGAGATAATTTAACAATAGGGCAAAATTATTGAGTAAAGCCCCTTCCACACGAGGGGCGAATGCACGGTGGGCGTACGCTGTTACCAGTTTTGTGGGTGGATGCAAATCACGAGTTTTAGATGACTTCATAAACGAGGAAACCACAAAGTCCTCGTTGTTATGGTACTGGATCAGGTTCGCCTGCCTTTGACTGTTTGATCTGGTAACACTGTTTCAAAGCGAGAGGATTACGGGCGAATTAGAGTGGCCACCCTGCATCTGTCACTCGTGTGGAATGGGCTTGAGTAATGCGTTTGTTTGCAATATGCTTTTAAACAGCTTAATTTTTCCAACTGATGAAAGGCTATTATGCTTTTACTTGACATGCAATATGATTTTATCATATGAAGCACTTAAAAACCTTTGTATTCAGTTTGAATGAAGTTCAGAGCTCTCATTGGCTTAATTTTTGTAGTCTGCATAAGTGATTGTTGGTAAATTTATCTCGCTTAAAAACAGTGTATAATGACGAACTTAAATTTGAAATTTATTTTATTAGATGCTGTCGGATTTGCAGAATCTCATAGAAACACATAATTCTAATGTCTTGAGTTTGTAAAGTTTGTAAAATGTTGCACTGATTATTACTGGTCAACCAAGGAAGAGTAGTTTGTACGTTGAAAGTCTTGGATGGGCATTTTATAACAATACCTGTAAAGTACATGATTATTCACAGGTATATACCTGTGATAGCAGCTGTGACTCTTCTCCTTGCCGTTCGCGAACCAATTCCGATCTCAGCGTTTTCAAAGTAAAGTAGCAAACACTCTCGTGTCTTTGGTTGCCTACTTGAATTTTTTAGTTGGTTTGCAAACCGCAGGGATAAGCGTCACTACCAGTTGTTGATTTTCTTTTTTTTTTCCAAAGGCTATATGCTTGCATTTGAATGCAGGTTTGTTGTACATACGAATGTCATTTATAGTTTTATACCAAAGGAATCACACGAATATCCGCTTTAGCACACAAAGGTGGTTTGCTTATTGACTCGACCCGTATTTTTGATGGTGCTCGTTGGCAAGTCATGACAACGTAGTGTGGTTATAGATGAAATGTATACATATAAAAATAGAAATTTATATATAGTTATAGATACTGTATACTGTACATATTAAGGGGTATTATTATTATTGTTATTACTAGTTAAGCTGCAAACCCTTGTTGGAAAAGCAGATTGTTACAAGCCCGAGGACTCCAACGGGGAAAATAATTCAGTGAGGAAAAGAAATGATTTCAAGTAGCTTAGAATTTTGTGTATTTGATTTGGTATTCATAAATACCTTTATGTATTTATAATTGTCTTTTGTCGGTAATCACTTCAAAGGTACGCAAAGGAATAACGAAGTAGACTTGATGTTGTCAAGTCTTAAAGAAATTGCAGTTTACAGCTTGGTAAACCTGCTGTGTTGTTTCGGGATCTGTAGTTAAGAATTAGCTTGTGTATCAGAGGGGACAGTAGTGCTTTGCTTAACGAGCCCTCGTGTGTGACGAGTTGTGTCATATAACTCGATTTAGATTCGAATTATAGAATATGAAAATATGCTAAATTTATCTTTTTCATTCTTATAAATATATATATCGTTACCCTCATAAACTAACTGCCTAAGTCATTTTCTACACTTGTTGGGAAATAAAAAAAACTCATTTTCTAATTCTTTATATCATTGTGTTGAGCTTCAATTCACAAATTCTTCTATTAAGAATTTGTTAATTGAAACTCAAGACAATGATATAAAGAATTAGGAAATGAGAAGGTTTTTTTTTGATTTCCCAACAAGTGGAGAAAATGACTTAGGCAGTTAGTTTATGAGGGTGACGATATATATTTTTTAGTACGATCAAATATGTTTAAAACATCTTGGTTCATTGTAAACGTCATGGTCATTGGATTCCCCGGTTGTATTTCTTTTAAGAAATTGGAAGCTACCCGCTACAGTTAATAAATTTGAGGAAACGCACTAAGCCTCTGTTAAAGCAAGGATCTCGTATGTAAAGAGTGTAAATTAGAAAATATTGTTGTTTGCTTTTGGAATTTTATAAAATGCTTTTCGTCTCTTAAAAACAGTGCTTATATACATATTTATATAATATATATCCTTCTTTTCACAAAGTTGAATCTTAAAGAATTGTGAAGATTCTATATTTCTTTTATTTTAGGGTGAATTAGATTTCTATTAGTTGTTTAAATATATTTGATAGTATTTCACCCGAGTTCTCCGTTTAGTTCTTGTAAGTATGCCTTGTTTAACTTAGCATTTGTCCATATAATCTCGAGTGACAATTATGATTAATGCTAGTCTTTATATTTACTTTAAAATCCAATATTTGAAGGAAGTTTACCAGACATTTTATTTCAAGCCGAGGACGAAGATGGGGAGAACGAAAAGACATAATTTATGCAAAATTCAACTACAGTAATTAAGACAACTAGAAAAATTAAAGAAAGGTACTTCTTGACATAACAAATTCTTGGGAAACAGAAGATTGTAGGATTTAGGAAAATCAGAATACTGTTGAAGGAAAAATGGCAGTCATCCTTTGTAGAGATGGCTAAATTTCACAGAGCAGATCTGTGGTGAGATAGTCTAATAGGAAAAAGCAGGAATCAGATGTTTTGTGTTAATCACTCATTCTTATAACATACTGACTCATGTACTATCCAAGCAACGTCTACTCCTGTGTAAGATTGTAAACGAAGATACTGTGTACTTGCAGTATGGGACATTTTCATTTCAGATATTGTTTTTGGCTGGCATTGTTAGATATCAAAGAAAACTTTTCCCCCCAAAAAAAGTATTGTAGTACAAAAGATAACTCATTCTTAGCTTTGAAAATGTTTTGAAATGTTTTTGGTTTCAATCTTTCTTTTTTATCAGTTAAGTCCATTTACGGCACTGCTAATATTTCTCTAAACTGCACATCTTCTCTAACAATTTGTTCAAAACACCCCTCTTCCAGTTTGGTGATTTTCAGTGGTGAAGCAATTATTTTAAGTCTGAATTACTGTGATATATATTTACCACAGTCACTGATTTAGTTTGGTTGTTGGTGTCAAGATAATACGTTCAATTACCAAATTATTGTATGTAGATGGCTATCTGTTCTGTTGTAATTGACATGGCTGGAAATGATGGATGAAAACAAATGTGGTCTTTTAATATTACTTGATCTTAGTGCTGCTTTTGATACAGTTGGGCATGAACTGCTACTGAATGATCTACGATCCATTGATATTGAAGATCAACCTTTTGAGTACCTAAAAGACTACTTGGTTGACAGAAATTACTGTGTGCAAATTGGAAACTCTTATTCATTATTAAACAGAGCGGTACATTTGGGTGTGTCTACTGGGCCCAATTTTATTCTGTATCTGAACTATTGATCTGTCAAAAATACTACAAAGGCATGGAGTGAAGTTCAAACTATTTGCAGATGATACACAATTTTACTTCTCCATAAATGATGTAGACAACGCTTCTGAAACTCTAAACTGGATTCTTTTCATTATTATGGAATGGATGACAATCAAACAACAAAAATTTAATTAAAATAAAACTGAGTTAATGGTGGTTGGAAAGAAAAACATCATAAGAAACTTGGGTGATATTCAAATAACAACTCTGCCCAGATATCTAGTAAAGTTTGCGATCTAGGAGTATCTCTTTCAATGCCCAAATAAATAAAGTAAGTAAAGTCTGTTGGCTATCATCTTCGAAACATTGCTTATATAAAGAAGTACCAAAATTATGTATAATATACCATCAAGTTATCAGAACCAGATGTCCTTAATATCTAAAAGAATTGCTACATATTATGCAGCCAACAAATCATGTTAATATGAGAATAGTTACAAATGGTTTCAAATTAATGGAGCCTTGATATATGTCTACTGTAGGCTCTAGAGCCTTTAAGTATGCAGCCCGGAGACTATACAACAAGCTCCCACTATACATCCAAAAGACTGAAGATTTTAAGGCTTTCAAGACGAAACTAAAGGCTTTCTTGTTCGCTAAGTTCTTCGATAGTCTGGATTTGACAATGAACGAGCAATATGCTGTGTGAAATGCTGAATGCCTCGGAATGCTCATGATAAAATTACTGTGAAGATCCTGTAGAAAGTAGGGTTCCCCTGCTGTATAGGATCAGAAAACCAGCCCTTAAAAGTAAGTAAAGTAACTTGAGTTCATCCTACAAAATCCCATAGTTGTGTGAATGCCAGTGTTGGCAGTGGCACCCACCACCCACATGCTGTAAATGTATAAGGGGCCCATATTTGGAACATTCTCCAGAGGAAAAACAGAAAATCAGATATGCCATCAAAATGGTAAAACGTACAGTACAGCCAAAGCTAAATATTTATTTTAAGAACTTCTGTAAAAATTTTAAAACTAAGTCATAGTTTTGGAAATGCAAGTGTCCTGCTGAAGTGCAGGCTTGAAGTTTATAGTTCTTAATCAAATTAGGGAATTTAGTTGAGAGTTACGACTAACATAATTACGGGTGATTAAAATTCTTGCGAAAAAATTTTATTAGGCATTGAGACAATTATTTTGATTTTAGACTTAGCTGAAAAAAGGTAATTGATTTTAGACTTAGTTGGAGGAAAGGACATTGATTGCAGACTTAGCTGAAGGAAAGGACATTGATTTTAGACTTTTGGTGAAGGAATTTTATATGTAAAAATAAGGCTGAAAGAAAGGACATTGATTTTACTTAGCTGAAGGAAAGGCCATTAATTTTAGACATACCTGAAGGAAAGGACATTTTTTTTTTTTTTTCCTTTTTTTTTTTTTTTTTTTGGCTGAGAAGTAAGTTTACAATCAAACATGCCATAAGTTCAATTCAGACGTAATGAAATACTCAGTTTCTGTAGGCGATACTGTATTAATGATAGGAACCGACAAAGAGTTCATTGTATATTAAGAGTATTATGGACAGTAGACACAGGATTCCTTGGACACCTCGCCGAGGAAGCGCACCCGAACCGAGCGAAGAGTCCCGCCGATGCCATCTCTGTTTCCGTTATGTAGAATGCTCAGAGCTTTTCTCTGGGCGGTGGCTCATAGCCCCTTAACTATCTGTTTGGCGTTTTGCTTCACAGTAGGGGTGTTACAAGGTGTCGTTCCTTAGAGCGTGGGGTGCGAATAATTCCTGTGTCCATTTGTACGTTCTTCCCTGTATGCGAGTGAATGATTTCACCGTTTATGAGCGTATTGTATCCCTTAAAGGAAATACATAACTATGTTTGTGGCTTGATACACCCTTTTCCACCCCAAATTACATATGTTGCAGCTTCCTGTACTCGGCATTCCTTGACACACATGAAAGTTATAACAAAACAGGGACAAGCTTGTAAAAAAAAGAAGACATGAAAGTTAAAACCTGGCAGATGTGCAGGACTTGTTGGACTAGAGAGAAATTTTATTGACGATGCTTATACAAATAACGGTAATTTGAAACGCCTGATTATTCATCATTGTATTTGTACATGGTTATTTCCTAATCGCAAATGAATTTCATGTAGAAGTTTTTTATCAGTTTCACATTTTGCAATGCATATTAGTACTGCAGTTAGGCTTTATACTGTATACCGTACGTAATGTACCAATTTCAGCCATTTAGAGAAACTATATGAGTTATATGTATAATTTGTTTATTTTAAATTCAAGATTTGTGTGAAATTTGTAAGCTAAAAGCAGAACTTTAATTGACAATTTGTGCTTCAGTTGAAAACAACTATGTTCAATACATTTATCAATATTTAGCCGGAGTTTCAAAATTGAAAAATACGAGTGTTATACAGGGTATTTGTAAGATAATTATGTTATTCATAGTTTATACTTTAATTGGAATGTATAAAAGCAAAGAGAAATTTAAGAGGAAGAAAAGAGATATATTGAAAAATATAGGAATGAAGAAGATGGGAAAAATTTGTTATATCAGAAATACTCATTATTTTCTTTTGTTATTTTTTATGATTTCTCTATGATATATACAGGTATTTAATATGACCCATTTTTTAGACAAATGATATAGACTGGTTGATAAAGGTTATTAATTGTTTTAAGTTACGGTCTAATTGTATGGTGATTCCTGTTGCAAAATTTTGGTATCTGATTTCAAAACCATTTAGTTAATTACAGTATGATCACACGAAGTAGCCCAAAAGATACTCGTGGCTCTCACTAGACGCTGAAGTTTCTACTCATTTATGGGGTTGGTTCTCGATACGTGGAATGAAATATTAAAAGCTATCGTCAGTGAATGCCACAAGGAAGGCTTTCTTGTTGTTATGGGCCGGAATGACCATCGATCATTTAAACTCTTGGTGACAAACCTTTATTGTCTAAATCAGACAGGGCCAACTGTTTGTCAACTGGGGCAACATTTTATTATATCCGAGTGAGTTGACGGCCGCGTCATAATACACTTAAGTATTAAGTATTAATTGCCCAGTATACACAGTATGTTATGTTAATTGAAATTATAAGGTAGCTGTGTTATCATTGATTAAATTTTATTGAATTTATCTTCCTTGTAAATTATTACTTGCTATGTTATGTTCTATACCCTCTGTTATGGACTTTGTTAACCTAATATTGCATCATTGTACAGTACCATTCATTATCTGAAACAGGATAAATTTGTGTAAAGTATCAGATTATTGGATTTTTTTTATGGCACTTGATTACGGAAAACTCCTTGTTAAATGCTCATGTTCTTTTAATGCAATCAGAATTTTTAGTCAGGTTTCTAAATAAGGTAATTTTAGAAGAGGAATGGATTCATTCAAGAGGTGAAAGCTGGGCCAGAATATTTTTCTTTCTCTTGCCATAGTTGAAAATTTTAAGAGGGGAAAATTAATTAGTGATTTATTACATAGGACCATTTTTGTCTTACTGTAGTGGAAAAAAATTCTGAATAAAACTTGATGAAACAAAATAACTTGCAGATGATAAAATTTTGAAGTTTTGAAGACAGCAGAAGTTAAGTTTTCCAGCTAAGATTAAGACGCCATTGAATTTTTAATACTGACTATATTGCAAAGCACCATTATTATATTGGTGCTTATTTAGCAAGTTTTTATGACCCAGTATAATTACAGTTCATTGCTCATTTGCTCTGCTAAACTATTATGCTCACCGCTTCTGACCCGTTGATATTTTTACAACTTGAAGAACGATGTATAGTCAAGTCAAATTGTGTTACTCAGACTAAATTTTATTTGTATTACATTAATTCTAAAGTACCTTTTGTTTATTTTTGAATTTTTTTGTAGCCATGTTATATATTGTATTGAAAAACCATGTCTTTTACAAACTGTAACCTTAGGTTGTATGGACTGAACATTATTGTATTGTGGAGCAATTAATGTGAAAAAAGGGTACGCCATGTAATTAGAAAAAATGCACACTTTTAATAATGTTTACTTTGTTTGGACAGAAATGTTACATGAAGTGGTCTGGTAATGTTTGCATATTGATATAATGCTTTTTTAAATATTCTTGGATTAAGTGAAGTCATTAATTTTGCAAAGTTTCATTAGAAAATAATTTGACATAGTACAAAAGAAGAAAGTGTATCGATTAAGATTCACGGGAATGGTTACCGAGGGCTTTTAAACATGCATGCAATCCCATACTTATAAACTTTCAAAGATGAATGCATTTGCTTAAGGTATGAGTGCTTTCATACAGTATTGAGTTTACCCGTTTATTTATAATGTTTACCCTGTGGCATCCATCGCTACCAGTGAACCTCACACTGTGAACTACAGGCATTACTTTGGAGGCCTTTGCTGTGTCATCTGCTACTTGATGTTATTGCCTTTTAGCCTTTACCATACATTCATTACTGATAACTTTCTTATATCTTGGTGTCCCATTTCTTTAATTTTTACACTTTTGCCCAATGGCATCTAGGTGCTGAATGGCCTTCCGGGCCCCAGCTCTAGGCAAATTTCATATATTCAATTCAATAATGTTACAGTATTCATTTTTACATAGTAGCATTTTATGTCTAGATGAAATTACATATTGTTCTTTTCTGGGTTTGATCTAGAGCTAGAAATTTTGAATGAATGGCTTCTTGGAACTCGACCTGATTGTAAGTACGCAATTTAAAGTCCTTAAAGCAGGGAACTGTCTGTGTGTGGCTTTGGCTCTACTTAAAATACTGTATACATAAAGGATCACAACATCCAGCCAGCCTAAGTTACGAGCCCAGTGTTCTCCTTTCAGGTTCTCCTTTCGTGTCGATGACGCAGTAGCTTTTCCTTTGTTTCAACATTTTGATGTCTTGTTGCTACACCTAAGCTGCCTTTTCCTCTGAAATATATGTACAGTGTTGTGGATGAAGATCGTTATAGTGGTACGACTTGTGATGAAAATCGTGTGCAATTTGAAGAATAGCTTTTTGTCCATTTTCGTAATATGTGACGATAAAATACATACTGATATTTTGCCCGTTTTTCTTTTCAATTCCTTCTTTTTTTATGATGTGAAGTCATAGAATAAGGTTGGGTCTGAGCAGCTTTATAAAAGGATCAAGGGTCAGTCTTTTAGCTATATAGTAAATTTATTTAAAAAGAACGGTATTGAAAAAGGAAATAAAGAAAAACATTGTTGCAATAGTTTATAGGATTTTTTAGTGTTCATTGTCACTGTAGTGATAGTAATTGTAATATAGTTTGGGTATCCATACTAATTACTACACTACTGCTCAAACTTTTTATTTTACCAAAGTTATAGTGCCTTTATAGTTAAAGTACTACAGTACATTTTTATCTGAGAAACCAAAAAATGACAAATTTGGAAGTCATTTGTATTTTTCCCAACTACACAAATCTGAGCTCTACTATGGATATATTGTTCCTGTGTAGTTGGAATCTAACCATAAACTTTAATCGCAAGGTGTTAACAAATCTCTTCTAGTTAGGGAAGGGTGTAGAACGGCCACTCCGCTCGCACACTCGCCCAGTGCGTTATGTCACATATGCCTCCAGGTAAGACTTCTTGGGGGACAAGTATGAGCAAAGAGGTCAGGTTTGTCTGGTTAGAATAAAAATAATTCCTTCCAATTTTGTCATTCATTCCTACAGGAATACAAACCATTCACTCTTTAGTATTGAGACACTCCTAAGTGGGTGGAAGTAGGTTGGTCAGGGCACCAGCCACCTGTTGAGATTATACCACTAGAGAGATATGGGGTCCTTTTGGCCAAACAGTACTACATTGGATTCTTCTCTCTGGCTACGGTTCATATCCCCCTTGCATACACATACACCAAATAGGCCAGCCAGGGGTGGGGAACCCATTTTTGGATGAAGGCCATCTTGCAATTCCTCAATGCTCCCTAAGGCTGCATAGAATTTTGTTGGTTATTTTATCTTCCAAGTAATTTACAAGTAATCTAAAGAAAGAGTGACAGGTTTATGAAAATTTAAAGCATTACAATTTCAAATATTTGAATTGAGTACTTTTTATACAAGTAATCAGTAAATGAAATATTGAAAACTAAATCTTAAAATATATCATTCAAGTTTGGGTAGTTTTCAAACAAGCGTAAGTAAAAGAATAATATCGAAAGCATGTTATTTTCTTATTACTATAATTAAGCATGTAGGTTCTTTGTATTGAAGTGATAAATAAAATAATATTAATCTTTTGGAAAAATATACCTTTACAAATATCAACAATATAACCTTTTCAAATATTTTATATTGGCAAGTAGGTACTTTTTAAACAAACATCTCATAAAAATGCAACATCCTAGTAAAAAGATATATCTGTTTAAACACAATTAGCTGTTTTCATTGAAAAAAAAAATAAATTATTTGATTTCTTAAGATGTTCAATAAATCCCTAGTTTTTAGCCATCATAGCTGGAACACCATCAGTGCATAAATTATTATAATAAGGAAGTAAAATTTAGTCCTTTGTGACATTGCTTATTGAAGTTGTTAAAATGTCTGTTCCTCTTGTCCTTGCGTTAAGGTTACCCAAGGGAAGCTGTTTTTTATACAATCAAAACTCATCAGTGAAAGCACAAATAAAATATTTTTATGCCTTAAATCTGGAACCTGTTGACTCATCTAAAACTAACATAGATCACAGCGAGGAGATGGACAAAACAGGAACTCTCACGTCCATCATACGTTGAATCACTCACTCGCTGCAACTAGCAGTTTTTCCTTGCCAGCTACAACGGCTGTTGCAGGTGACAAGGAAACTGCTAATTGTATTAAGTTAGGAGTAATTGAATTTAAGGAAAAATTGCTTCCATTCTCTGGGAGGTACTTCACTGAACACAACTTTCCTATTGTCTGTGTGTACATATTTGTATGGTGTAAATACAGTAAAATTATTTCAAACACGCCATATTCAGTGTCAAAGCAGAAATATACTACACATACTGTACATATTTCAAAGGCCGTAGAAGGCCGCACTTGATGGTCCAGAAGGCCATAAGCGGCTTTGAGGCCTCAAGTTCCCCATCCCTGGCTGGCCTATCCTTAACATATTCTCCTTTGTCCTCATACACCTGACAACTGAGACTACCCAACAATTCTTCTTCACTCAAAGGGTTAATCATTGCACTTTCCTCTAGGTAAGGGTAGAAGAGAGACTTTCAGTTTTCTTGCTTGAGGCTATACTCTGGCACACTATTCTATCTTATTCCTCTTCCTCTTGTTTTCGTAAAGTTTTTATAGTTTATATTTATTTTGATGTTACTGTTCTTAAAACTTTATTTTTCCTTGTTTCCTTTCCTAGCTGGGCTATTTTCCCTGTTGGAGCCCCTGGGCTTATAGTATCCTGCTTTTTCAACTAGGGTTGTAGCTTGGCTAGTAATAATAAAAGTGTTGGTTTGCAAGGACAGATTCCCCAAAGCTGAGAGATTTTGCTTTTAAGCTGCAGTTTTCAACTATGAAGCAAGCAAATTCTAAAACCAGAAATCTATTGGAAAATGAAAACTGGATAGGTGTCCTAGGCTTGGTGTTGATATGTAGTCCCTAGTACAAGATAAGCACCATTATTAGTCTTCTCAAATTAGCAGGTAAAAAAACCACCTATTTTTTTATTCGTTCACATCAGTTATTGATAAATCTATTATTATCATAATTTTTATGCATTTATAACTTATGTAGCACCTTAAGACCAAACTTGTGTTTTTCTATCAATTTATTATTGCATTAGTTATTGAATAATATATACCAGCAAACAGAATTAATCAGTCATTTATTAGACACGCTGTCAAATTCATCCTACTCCTTATGACGTCACAATGACGTATTTTTTCTTTATAAAAATAATGATTTGGTAATTAAATTTATCCTTCTGATAGAATATGTAATAAAAATATATTAAAGGGGACTGTCTCTATATATATTTTAAAAATATATTTCTAATTTCCTTAAAAACAAAAACAAAATCATGTCTGCTCCCCATAGCTAAAGCGTTTAAAAACGAGTTAATGGAAATTCAGGGAGTTTTGTCAAACAGCAACTCATAAGTCCCCTGAACTCTCTCCTGAATGGGATATTCCAGTCCTCTGACTGGCTGTTATCTTCTCAGCTGTGATTGGTCGTTGCCTTTGTTTACAAATTCACGTATCCACATCTAACATCGTAGCCAAAACTCAAGTAATTATTTCTTCGAAAATAACGTATTTAATTAGTTATGGAATTTGAATGAGCTTAATTATCTATTTAATCAATAATCTGATAACATTTTGAGTTTTATTTCATAAAAAATGTAATTTATAAGACCTAATTTATTTGAAATAAGTATAAGCATTTTACTCCTACCCAGTTAAAAGCCTGACGTCACATACAACCACCAATGAGAGTTGAGGAAGAATCAACCAATGAGAGACCAGATATTTCCCGCTAAGGGAACGCATAGAATTGGAAGGTTCCTCTAATTTATGAACTGCTGTTGGAGAACTAGTTCAATTTACCCGAGACATTTTGTTGACACGCTCTGGATAAAGTTTTTTTTCATCCCATTTCTTTTTTATTCACATAACAATGTTATTTAAGATCCATTTTATTTCTAAATGATTGTTTTGAGTTTCATTTAATAAAATTTGCAAAGTTTAAGTCATCATTTACGTGAAATATGTACTGTTGATATTGTATGTACCCCTACTCTTTATGACTTTAGAACAAGATATTTCATAATATGATTATTTGGGAATTCTATCTTTTCAATTACATTATATTTGGAATGTAACAAAATACGAGCTAAAATTATGTATTTCCTTCACTATCTAAGCTCAATATATTAATAGTATCTATTCGAATATCTAATTTAAGCCACACCTCACTCAAACCAACAAACAGAAATTATTCAGTCATTTTTGCAAGCTGTAAAATTCATCCTACTCCTTATGACGTCACAATGACGTATTTTTCTTAACGAAAATTATTCGATAATCAGACTTTATCCCTCTGATGAAATATGTTATCAACACATCTTATAAGAGACTGTTCTATGTATTTTGAACAAAATATATCGCTAATGTTTCTTGAAAGTTGAAAGCGAAAAATTCTCAGCTCTGTTGTCCCCACATAGCTAGAGCGTTTAAATGTGATTGTAAGGAATTTTGGGCAGGTTTATCGAACAGCAACTCATAATTCGCAGGAACTTTCTCTTTGGGGTCAATTCCAGTGTTTTGATTGGCTGTATCTTCCTCAAATATGATTGGTAGTTCCCTTGTTTACTACAGCTTCACCCACACACGCACACACATCTTACATCGTAACCAGAAGCATAGTAGGTTAATTCTTTTAATTATATATTTATTCAATCTATACCCTTCAAGAAAATCAATTATTTTATTTTTTAAGGAATCAATAAGTTTTCTAAGTATATTTTTATAAAAATTAAAATGTTTAAAGTCCCAATTCATCTGATACGTATAGGTATTTCACCCATACCCAGTCTTCTTCTTTCTTCTTTAGATTGCCCGGAGCTTCTCTCCAGACAGGGGCTTTTTGACGGTGCGTCTAGCCCCTAGGTGGTTACCATACCCAGCCGAATTCATTCATGAAATGCTAATGCGTGACGTCACATACACCCACCAATCACAGCAGAGGACGAATCAGCCAATGAGTCAACAGATCTTTCCCGCTAAAATGCATAAGGTGAGAGAGATCCTCTGAATTATGAGCTGCTCCTGATGAATTAGTCAAATTCAGGCAACATTTTATTTAAACGCTCTAGCTTAGGAAGGTTTTCTTTCTTGCATCCTATTTTTAATACAATAATGATATTTACGCAGTCTGAGAAGAATACTTCCTTGTTCTTTTTATATCTTACATATTAAAATGTTCCAAAAGAAAAAAAACGACGTGTGCGGAACTATGGGGAACATTGAAACCAGAAACCAGCACAAAACAGGCATTTCTATCATCTTGTATCTTAGCCATAATGGCAAGGAGACGACCAAAGACATAAGCATCTAAAAGTTATCATGTCTGATACAAACTTTTATGACCTGAATCTCATGACATCTACATTCATAGCAGGACTCACTATATAATAAGCTGGATACCCAGTCTGCCATTCCCCCATGCCCTAGGACTGGCATTTTGGTTTCAAAATTATTGGTTTATTACATATTGGAATAAGGAGCTCATATGAGTGCTTTACTTGAGTCTGCTCAATATCTCCAGAGAGAAGAAGCATTAAAGACAATAAATATCTCATCATATTTGAAAACAACCTTAATAATAATAATAATAATAATAATAATAATAATAATAATAATAATAATAATAATAATAATAATAATAATAATAATAATAATAACAAAAACAATATACACATGAAATTTACAAAGGGACTCACAATTCATACAGACAAAGACGGCCTTGTGAGTACGTTCCTGGATAGCCACCTCAACCGAAGGGAGGATAGTAACAATGGTTTTGAGAATACTAGAGAAACTGATAGGGAAAAGACCACCTCTTGATAAACCACCAGACATCACGACCCTTCTATCAAGCCTACGTAACACAATTAAAAACAAGAGGAAGATTAAATAAGATAGAATAACGTGCTTGAGTGTACCTTCAAGCAAGAGAACTCATCTCAAGATAGTGGAAAATCATTGTACAGACTACATAGGTTATTCTGTCTTAAAAGATCTATTTCTAAGCTGGTTATTGTATGTTTTTTTAAATAAATATATACCATTCTTTATTGCTATTCATTATACATCAATTCTGCCTTGCACAAAGACTGTAACCTGTGTCTCTTTCCAAGATGGCTTCCCTTTGATGCCTATCTATCTTTCTCTTATATCATGGGAGAGAGAGAGAGAGCAGACGACACCGAAACCCGATTTGTTTACAGTTTTCAGACAGAAGTTGTGAGTGTTGGTCGTGCGCTTGCGTTGTCTTGTCGCTCTCACGACTCTTGGTAAGGATTTTTTTTTATTACCTGTCAGTCACAGGATGGTTAATTTCACTCTGAAATTACGTATATAAACATTAGATCGTTGCCTTGACGCCATTTGACTCGTAACGAGGCTGAAATATGTCTGCGTGAATCTGCAATTCCACTTTAGTCATGCATTACATATTGCAATCACCTTCTGGTGAATACTACGGCGTATGGTTCTGTCCGTAGAGGATTTCTAGCTTATTTGAGCCAGTATTTGCATATATAGTTATTTTTACACTTCAATAACCACCATTATTCGTTTAAAGTCCTAGCGAATTATGCTTAACTGGCTAACTGGACCGCATGTGACGTTCTAAAGCGCCACCGATAAAACCTACGGGTCAGAAACTCCCGGTTTGGATTCTCTCCATTTAAGAATTGAATATAGCCCCTTAAATATTTGCTTAGTTTATTGTTAACGAATGTTAAGTTTATTTAATTCATATTTTAGATAGCCTAAGATATTGTTTTTGCTTAATTTACGAGCTAATTCTATATTATCTGCTCAGGGACGTAAATCTAAGCCAGGCTAATGGCTAATTCTCAGCTTTCAAGTTGAGCTGAGAATAAGTATAAAGAATTCAAATGTTTTTGTAGATTTTGGCGTTTTATGTGGTAAAGCTTGATTCATTGATTTCTGTACTAAATATGAGAATTGCCGTTTACAGCATGCTTTTCCTATAGCTAGGCTGATTTTTTTTTATATTTTATTTTCTTTATTTTCAAAAATACAATTTTATCAATAAATGATTCTCTAAGTGCTTATGATGTAGGATGATCATCGCTATATATATTTTGACCAAAGATTGCAGATAAACAATTTCATCATCCTTTAAAATCTCTCGGTTTTGCTTGATTAAATAGAAAAAAATTGAAAAAGTGTGATGTAATTGGTTATTTATATGATAAAGTTTTGGGCATGAATTACATGTAAACTGATCAATTCATAAAAGGCAGCATATGTGTGTTATTTTGGTTTTCCTTTATTTTGATTTTTTTGTTGGAAATTGAAAAAAAAAATGATTTCTATCTACGTTTCTATATTTAGGATACCCCTGAACAAGTTGTGTGTGAATACGAGAATTACGAAAATATTTGATAAAAGAAAGCCTTCAATTATTTATGCTCATGTTTACTTCCGAGTGATTAAATAAAGTTATTTATTATTATTTGGTAACGTTTCCTGTCATAATATGTCTTCCGTGACAGATAGATTTAGGATTCCAAATGTCACGTCTTGCAGATTGAAGAGAAAGGCCAGAAGTAACCTAACATAGGTCTTAGCATTTGATTTTACCATCACTGCCCTTTTATCATTTGTGACCAAATTTAAGTAATTTCAGAGTTATGGAAGGTATATGATATTTGCTTGTTGGTAGTTTCCTTTTCTATTATGGTATAATTTCCTTGCAATTATATAATGTATTTAGTGTCAAAAATATATTCTCAGGTAGTACTGTAGTGAGTTTAGTACAATGGTGTTTACGGTACTGTTAAAAATTTACCTGGTAAATATGAAAGGCAATCATTTTTATCATCATTCATATATGTTGCTTGATTTGCAAAAATATAGGGAAAGATGAATGAGGTTAAACAGTGTGAAAAAAATTAATAAAGGTTGTTAGTGCTGTGAAATCATTATTTAGATAGGTCGAATTTTGTGTGATGGTTCAACAGAGCAGCCTATTTCATTCACCTTGTTTTCTCAGCTGATATGATTTTTCTGGATCGGCCATTAGAAAAATAACACTGAGGAATATTTTAGTTTTAGAATGGAATTTCCTTATCTGTATCTTATAGCTGCAGGAAGAGATTCTAACTATAACACTATAGAGGGTGATGGTGAGCTGAATCTGTTTTTTAACCCTTTTACCCCCAATGGACGTACTGGTACGTTTCACAAAACTCATCCCTTTACCCCCAATGGACGTACTGGTACGTTTCACAAAACTCATCCCTTTACCCCCATGGACGTACCGGTACGTCCTTGCAAAAAAATGCTATTTAAAATTTTTTTTGCATATTTTTGATAATTTTTTGAGAAACTTCAGGCATTTTCCAAGAGAATGAGACAAACCTGACCTCTCTATGTCAAAAATTAAGGCTGTTAGAGCAATTTTAAAAAAATATACTGTACTGCAAAATGTGCCTGGAAAAAAATAACCCCATGAGGGTTAAGGGTTGGAAATTTCCAAATAGCCTGGGGGTAAAAGGTAGAATGGAAATTTAATGTTATGCTCATCAGAGCACAGTGCAGGTATTACTTTATTTTAGCAAGATTTACGAGCATAGGATATGTGATATTTGATATGATAATAGGAATGCTCTTTTAAAACCATAAGTCCTTAATTTCCAAGTTTCAGACACATTAATTTTGCAAATGTTCGAGGAATAGGGAGGTGTGATTTATTGGAATGGATTGATCTGGTTTTTGTGTATACTTTATAGAAATGTACTGGTGCAGATCATTTGATAGGTAGGAGTGGTTACCTGAAAAGTACTATTTTGAGTATGGCAAATTTTGGAATAGCAAAGTATGTGAGTTTATTCATGAGGATGATGCTTTGGATTTTTATTAAAGATAGGGTATCTTGGTTTATATGTATGAAGTTACTGTAGGGATGTCTTGGTTTTAAACTGGCAGCTCAGGTGTGTTTCAGAGACTTTTTATATTTCCTAAGTAACAAACAACATCAGCCATTAAAGAATTGAATTGTATTAGTAGAAGTTAAATGGCTAAGTCTTTCACTGCTTACAGGTTCTTAAGCTTTCTTCGTAGTCTATTTGTAAGTTACCAGCATTGCAGAAATTTATAATGTAAGATTAACTTGAAAGGTTGATGTTATTAAGTTTCACTTTGAATTAATTTGCCTGTAAATTTATGCATAGATGAACTAAAGTAACGTAATCTTTTCTTAACTGGATCCTGAATTCTGCATAATAGCACAAAACTACATTCTGGTTATTTCATCGTTAACTATACAGTACTCTTTGTAAAGATCAAGAAACAAAGAACATTGGCTAACTTTTAGAGTACATTACAGTGTCAAGTCTATTTAGCGGTTAGACCTTAATGGAACTCAGGAGTTACTTAGTACTGGTTAGTGGTATGTTTTCAAAATCTCAACTAATGTTTGGCTAAATACTGAATTGTTTTTAGAGTTAATTGTCTTCATCTTCAACTTGTAAAGACTTATTGTCGTGGATAGGGGTGAAAAAAAGTTTAGGTATTATCAAAACTATTGATTTTTTATGTACCAGGTATGCTGTACTGTTTAGTGTAGTATTTTAGATAATTATAAGTTGATGCGCAGTAGTAGAGTATTCCTGCTTAGATGTGATATTATTTATGAATTTATTTTGATAAGAAATGTCTTTCTCATAGTCTGACTCACCTGAAGGAAATTTAAGCACAGTTAAGGTTAAAAATTTGAATAGCTACTTGGAGTAACAAGAGGAGAAGGTAGATCTTGGGGAGCTACGTACTATTTTATTTTAGCAATGTTCTGATGTCCTTTTTTTTATAATGAAATGCTGACTAGTTTCCCTTTTTTTCCCAGCTGATGTGGCAAGTTGCTGATTTTCCCTTATTGGAAAGGGAAACTTGATTTGTTGTGTATTCATACACAGGGAAAGTGAACCAACATACTGACTTTTATGCGTCTTGGTGTTTAGTTACTAAGAGGAAATCATTTCTGTTCTGTATGTTGACTACTGATCCAAAGCGTACATGTTTTTAAAGATGAAATAATTTAGTGGCCTTCAAATATTGTTTTTACACAATACAGTGTACTGTTATACATCTGTTAAGTGTTAGACTGATATATAAACAAGATAGAGTACAATAATTATTAGTGCCATTAAATTCCAGTGAATAATGGTTTAATGTAACAGTTATTGTATTGTTTATGGGACATTGGACTTAGTGAGAATAAACAATGGTGGTAACAGGGGAGACTGAACAGCCTCTGGTTGAGGAGGGCGCGCACGCCATCGTGACCCCTTCAAAGAGTACTCCTCCGCCCGAATACGCGCCACCCGAGTACACGGAACCTAGCCCTAATGCCGAAGCCTCTGCCGTAGAGAACGGCCACATCCAGATGATGGAACCGGAGGAACCCACCTTAGCCGAGAAGGTGGCGATGCAGAATTACGACGTTCCTGCCCACGTGCTCGCATTCGTGCCTCCTGACGGCGGTTGTCGTGCGTGGCTTGTGATGGTAGCCTCTTTTACATGCAACGGTATCATATTCGGTACCATCAATTCTAGTGGCCTTCTCTTCGAAAAACTGGTGGAGAAACTGAAGGAGGATGGAGTTGAAAATGCAGCCTTTAAAGCATGTAAGTACAGTCAAAGAGTTTAGTCTTTGCTTAACACTTGAGTATTTTTATCTAGATTTCTTGTTTATGTAGTAAAGTTGAGTACTGTATCTTTATGTACTCAGATTTCTTGTTTATGTCGTAAAGTTGAGTACTGTATCTTTATGTACTCAGATTTCTTGTTTATGTAGTAAAGTTGAGTACTGTATCTTTATGTACTCAGATTTCTTGTTTATGTAGTAAAGTTTTGTACTGTATCTTTATCTACTCAGATTTCTTGTTTATGTAGTAAAGTTTGAGTATCTTTATCCACTCAGATTTCAAGTTTATGTTGTAAAGTTTGAGTATCTTTATGTGAAAAATATTTAATTATTGTTGATATCAGTTCATAATTATCTTGAGCAGTTGTAGGGTTTGTTTTCGAAAAGGTGAACTTTGTAGAAGTGAGCATTTGGTAAAGAGAGATGGTACCAGTATTGTATCATAACGCATGGTCAAGAGTGATAACAAAAGCAGACCCCATTTCAATAACACACTTAATATTTCTAGATAGCAGCTGCTAAGGAGTGCCAAATTGGAGGTCTTTAAGATCTGTGGATTTTAGACGGTTATACGTTAACAGCAGAGTTAGGGAATGATGTCTTTCAGATGGTAAAAAACTGGAATAATAAGTAAGAGATAGTAGAAAGGTTGGTAATCTTTAAAGAAACAAATAAGGAACTTAAGACGAGAGAATAGCCAGCTACGTTCAGGCTACAAGAAGCAGCACACGTAGCTGAATATAATACCGTGGATAGTATCGCGGATAGTATCACTGGAGATAGTCAGGATTGGGGACTCGGCTTTAGCTAACATTAAAGAAAGGGAGGAGGAGAGCCATTGAGGTGGAAGGATGAGCCTTGGATGTGGTTCGAACATTTCAGTTACCTAGTTGGCGTATTGCATCGTGAAATGGTTACCATGAGTACTGGATGGAAAATGGCAGTAAGACTTGGGATGATGGGGAAAGAAAATGGCCAAACTTCCAGTAAATATTATATATATATATATATATATATATATATATATATATATATATTCTGTATAGTGTATGTATTTATACATTTGCAGAAGACCTAATTCTGTTTAGTAAATCATGGGAGGAATAGCAAAAGATGATAGATTGGAATAAGAGAGCAGAAATGTAGAACTGAAAATGAATATGAGTAAAACTATGATAATGTTCAATGAAAATGCAGAGACAACAAATAAGGGTTATGGACGAACCTCTAGAGACTTAATGAATATACATACATATGGTTAGATAGTAAGTGATCCCAAGGACCTGAGACCGAAATTAAAAGAAGAATAATCATGGGGTGGAGATATTTTGATAAATAAAATGAGACTATGAAATGTAAAATGTCCCTTTCTCTACAAGGAAATGTATTTAACTTATGCATAAAAATTTGGAGTCTTAATAAAGCCTTAAAACATAAGCTAATTACAATTCAAAGACCAGTGGAAAGAATAATAATGGTATTAACACTAAGAGACAGAAAAAGAAAACCTGGGTACAAGAGCAAGCTAAAGTAGAGGATATTCTAACAAGTAAGAAAAAAAAATGGACACATACAGGGCTAATAATGAGAATGATAGAAAATAGGTGGACATTAAGAATAACAGAATGGGTCCCTAGAGATTGTAAAAGAAGTAGAGGAAGGAAATAAAGACAGTTGATCGACGAGCTACGAAATTTTGTGTGTATAGACGCATAGAAAGACCATAAATAGACGGGAGTGGACGGAGGCGGAGATGTAGATAACAAATTAAGATGGTATGTACATATGGTGAGAATAGAGGTAGGACTAGCAGCCAGTCATAGTCGCAGTATATATGGAAGTAGCTGGATAAATACCAGTAGGAAGGACCTTAAAATTAAAACAGATGTAGAAAAAAAATGGAGATGGTGTGTACATGTGATGAGAATGGAGGTGGGACTAGCCGCCAGTCGCAGTATGTATGGAAGTAGCAGGATGAATACCAGTAAAAAGGGCCTTAAAATCAAAACAGATGTAGAAAACAAATTGAGATGGTGTGTACATGTGGTGGGAATGGAGGTGGGACTAGCCGCCAGTCACAGTCACAGTTTGTATAGAAGTAGCAGGATGAATACCAGTAGGAAGGACCTTAAAATCAAAACAGATATACAGAACAAATTGAGATGGTGTGTACATGTGATGAGAATGGATGTGGGACTAGCCGCCAGTCACGGTCGCAGTATATATGGAAGATGCTGGATGAATACCAGTAAAAAGGGCCGTAAAATCAAAACAGATGTAGAAAACAAATTGAGATGGTGTGTACATGTGGTGGGAATGGAGATGGGACTAGCCGCCAGCCACAGTATGTATAGAAGTAGCAGGATGAATACCAGTATGAAGGGCCTTAAAAATGTGAAAACAAATGGAGATGGTGTGTACATGTGATGAGAATGGAGGTGGGACTAGCAGCCAGTCACAGTCGCAGTATGTATGGAAGTAGCCGGATGAATACCAGTAGGAAGGGCCTTAAAAATGTGTACATAACTCATTGTAAATCCAAATCCATAAGCAGAATATCTGACATGAAGATTTTACGTAACAGGATATTAATATGCAGGCACACGTACGCCCATAGACACGAATCTCCAGTCTCCACTTTGTCTCCAAGAGTCCGTACTGAACCATACAGCTGTGTGAGTCAACTTCAGACCTATATAGAGATTGAAACATCTGCCGTTATTCTATCCACTTGGCAGGCGAAGATACGCATTGATTAAAGTTGAATAGGCTGTGGACGGGTAGGCGATGTATGACCAACCTACTTGACTCGGGCAGTGAAATCAAAGTTGAAAGCGAAGATGCGTAGTTTAGTCAGGTTTGGGTATACTGGTTTATCTCTCTCTCTCTCTCTCTCTCTCTCTCTCTCTCTCTCTCTCTCTCTCTCTCTCTGTGGATAAATTTTTATTTTATATTATGTTTATATTGGTCCGGAGCATTTTACGAAAAGTTTATATATATATATATATATATATATATATATATATATATATATATATACACATATATATATATGTGTATACATACACACCATACTGTATGTGTATATATATATATATATATATATATATATATATATATATATATATATAGTATATGTATTTAAAACTATTTAAACATTCTAAATATGGAAAAATAATTTCAATATACGTACGCATACTCGTATATATATATATATATATATATATATATATATATATATATATATATGTGTGTGTGTGTTTATTTATTATAAACAGCTTTGAAAACAACCCCCAACTGTGTTAGATTTCACAACCATAATCTTATAACCACTTGATAATCAGAATAAAAAATAAATAAATATACACTCATTTTCACCTTCATGGCCAAACACCAATAATTATCTCTTCCATCTGACCGAAGACGAATTATCAGTCAAAGATAATAAGTGTTTACTCTGCTTCTTTGGACAGCTAGTCAAGATAAGGATAAAATGTGATAAAACTTGCAATTGTACGTTATAGTTATTTTAGTATGAGATGCATATACATTTTGAGCTTTATGAAGTTCGTAGTTTTATTTCTTTCAATCACTTGAGTTGATGTTTGGCCAGTGATTTCCTAATGTTATATAAGTTTCAGGTAATTCATAAGAGATTTCAGCATTTGCTTAAAGTGTACAAAACGGATTTTGAGCGAAGCGAAAAATCTATTTTTGGGTGAGATAGCCATGTTGTCCTGATGGAAGTTCCTATAGGGTAGCTACCCAAGGAAGCTCCTATAGGGTAGCTACCCAAGGAAGCTCCTATAGGGTAGCTACCCAAGGAAGCTACCCTATAGGAACTTCCATCAGGACGACATGGCCTGAGCCCAAAAATAATAATGTCCACTGCAGGACAAAGCCCCTGCAAATGTCAATTCATACCTGGGGTTTGGCCAGTTTTCAACGTGATGGACACTGTAGATTGGTGATAGTGGGAGACTTTTGATCGTTCGCAGCAAACCAACCTAGTATGGGGGACCCTAACTAATACAGCTTTGCTGATCATGGCGATACGCGAACCTTTCACCACGTTAAGGCACACACACATATATATGTATATATATATATATATATATATATATATATATATATATATATATATATATATATATATATATATACTTTGAAAGGGGTTCCAACACTTTCTTTTGTAAAATATCATCCTTTTAATGGACTCCTATACTGTTAATTTCCAATAATAAAGAAAATGCGTATATTAATAATCTTTAGATACAATGAATAATATTTATATTCTGCCGATGGAAAACATAAATACGAAAGAATTATAATTATTAATTCAAGAAACGTTCGTACCACCCAAACTTGCATAGCTTTGACATTCATCTTTCATCATCGCGATAACATTGACCTAAAAAAAAGCCTGCTACACAATTCTATCATGAAAGGAGAGACCTTGATACCTTAAGACCTGGCTCTTATAATCGGATTAATTTCCCTCATGTTCTTGGGAGAGGGGGCGGGGGGGGGTTGATGTTTCATTTGATGATTGACTGATTGATTTTGAGGTTTTCTGGCATCCTGATAAGGTCATCGACGCTGATTGTATATGAAGATAACATCAACATCACCCTTGTTATGATGATGTTAAGGCACGCTGTCTACTTGTCTTATTGTTGTTGTTATTATTATTATTATTAGTAGTAGTAGTAGTAGTACTAGCTATTCTACAACCCTAGTTGGAAAAGCAGGATGTTAATAGCCCAAGGGCTTCAACAGGGAAAATAACCCAGTGAGGAAAGGAATTAAGGAAATTAATAAACTACAAGAGAAGTAGTTAATTAAATAATTGAGCGAGGTACTGTCTGAAACATGTCTCATATGGCTAACTGTAGACAGTAAAGGTTTAAAGGCCGATCATGAGTGGCAGAGACAAAGGACAGTGAGACAATGCCCTAGAGACTGACCATATCTTGAGTGAGGTACTGTCTAAAGTATGTGTCATATGGCTAACTGTAGTCAGTAAAGGTTTAAAGGCTGATCATGAATGACAGTGTTCTTGAGACTGATCGTATCATAGCCCCCTCAACACCCAAGCTAGGACCAGAGAGGGCGAGGCAATGGCTGCTGATGACTTAGCAGGTAACCGTATAGGCTCCTCCAAACCCTCCAATCTTAGCCATATGAAACTATCGAGCTCGGTCGGGACTCGAACCCCAGTCCAGGAGATCGCTAAGCAGGGACGTTTCCAATAGGCCACCACAACCCTAAAGCCAATTTAAAACATTACTTTTTCATAAATTTTTTTGGTTCTCTCCTCTGTCTTAGCTGTCCAGCTTTTTTAACCCTTTCACCCCCAATGGACGTACCGGTAAGTCCTTGCAAAAAAAAAAAAAAAACTTATTTACCTTTTTTTGCATATTTTTGATAACTTTATGAGAAACTTCAGGCATTTTCCAAAAGAGTGAAACCAATCTGACCTCTCTATGACAAAAACTAAGGCTGTTAGAGCAATTTGAAATAATATATTGCAAAATGTGCATGGAAAAAAAAAACACCTGGGGGTTAAGGGTTGTAAAGTTCCAAATAGCCTGGTGGTAAAAGGGTTAACTTTTCAAAGCTTCACGAGGCTACATAGCATCCTGAGATCCATTTCAAATTTCCCTTCTTCACTCTGGCTGTCCAACCTCTTCAACTTTCAGTTCATAGTGCAACACCAGGATTCCCCCCCCCCCCCCAATGCACCATGGTAAAAGGTCTCCCCAGCCCCAGCGGTGGATCATATGGCCCTAATTTATAAATCCAGAAATCTATCGTATCATGTTCTGAACAGGACAGGTTACAGAACCATCTTTACTCGTGTTAACCTAGGAAGTAGATTCTGTTCCTGGTAGTTAGTCGGCTGTGTTGGTTGCAGCTATGGCTATGCAGTATGTTGTAAATCAAATAATAGTTTAGTCATACCAGTAGAATTAACAGTAATCTAAGAGAGTGTGGAGAACTGTATTTACTGAAAGCCAGTGGTGAGAGAGGTTGTTTGTACTGAAGGTCAGTGGTGAGAGAGGCTGTTTGTACTGAAGGCCAGTGGTGAGAGAGGATGTTTGTACTGAAGGCCAGTGGTGAGAGAGGCTGTTTGTACTGAAGGTCAGTGGTGAGAGAGGCTGTTTGTACTGAAGGCCTGTGGTGAGAGAGGCTGTTTGTACTGAAGGTCAGTGGTGAGAGAGGCTGTTTGTACTGAAGGCCTGTGGTGAGAGAGGCTGTTTGTACTGAAGGTCAGTGGTGAGAGAGGCTGTTTGTACTGAAGGCCTGTGGTGAGAGAGGCTGTTTGTACTGAAGGTCAGTGGTGAGAGAGGCTGTTTGTACTGAAGGTCAGTGGTGAGAGAGGCTGTTTGTACTGAAGGCCTGTGGTGAGAGAGGCTGTTTGTACTGAAGGTCAGTGGTGAGAGAGGCTGTTTGTACTGAAGGCCTGTGGTGAGAGAGGCTGTTTGTACTGAAGGTCAGTGGTGAGAGAGGCTGTTTGTACTGAAGGCCTGTGGTGAGAGAGGCTGTTTGTACTGAAGGTCAGTGGTGAGAGAGGCTGTTTGTACTGAAGGCCTGTGGTGAGAGAGGCTGTTTGTACTGAAGGTCAGTGGTGAGAGAGGCTGTTTGTACTGAAGGCCTGTGGTGAGAGAGGCTGTTTGTACTGAAGGCCAGTGGTGAGAGAGGCTGTTTGTACTGAAGGTCAGTGGTGAGAGAGGCTGTTTGTACTGAAGGCCTGTGGTGAGAGAGGCTGTTTGTACTGAAGGTCAGTGGTGAGAGAGGCTGTTTGTACTGAAGGTCAGTGGTGAGAGAGGCTGTTTGTACTGAAGGCCTGTGGTGAGAGAGGCTGTTTGTACTGAAGGCCAGTGGTGAGAGAGGCTGTTTGTACTGAAGGTCAGTGGTGAGAGAGGCTGTTTGTACTGAAGGCCTGTGGTGAGAGAGGCTGTTTGTACTGAAGGTCAGTGGTGAGAGAGGCTGTTTGTACTGAAGGCCAGTGGTGAGAGAGGCTGTTTGTACTGAAGGTCAGTGGTGAGAGAGGCTGTTTGTACTGAAGGTCAGTGGTGAGAGAGGCTGTTTGTACTGAAGGCCAGTGGTGAGAGAGGCTGTTTGTACTGAAGGTCAGTGGTGAGAGAGGCTGTTTGTACTGAAGGCCAGTGGTGAGAGAGGCTGTTTGTACTGAAGGTCAGTGGTGAGAGAGGCTGTTTGTACTGAAGGCCTGTGGTGAGAGAGGCTGTTTGTACTGAAGGTCAGTGGTGAGAGAGGCTGTTTGTACTGAAGGTCAGTGGTGAGAGAGGCTGTTTGTACTGAAGGCCTGTGGTGAGAGAGGCTGTTTGTACTGAAGGCCAGTGGTGAGAGAGGCTGTTTGTACTGAAGGTCAGTGGTGAGAGAGGCTGTTTGTACTGAAGGCCTGTGGTGAGAGAGGCTGTTTGTACTGAAGGCCAGTGGTGAGAGAGGCTGTTTGTACTGAAGGTCAGTGGTGAGAGAGGCTGTTTGTACTGAAGGCCTGTGGTGAGAGAGGCTGTTTGTACTGAAGGCCAGTGGTGAGAGAGGCTGTTTGTACTGAAGGTCAGTGGTGAGAGAGGCTGTTTGTACTGAAGGCCTGTGGTGAGAGAGGCTGTTTGTACTGAAGGCCAGTGGTGAGAGAGGCTGTTTGTACTGAAGGTCAGTGGTGAGAGAGGCTGTTTGTACTGAAGGCCTGTGGTGAGAGAGGCTGTTTGTACTGAAGGTCAGTGGTGAGAGAGGCTGTTTGTACTGAAGGCCTGTGGTGAGAGAGGCTGTTTGTACTGAAGGTCAGTGGTGAGAGAGGCTGTTTGTACTGAAGGCCTGTGGTGAGAGAGGCTGTTTGTACTGAAGGTCAGTGGTGAGAGAGGCTGTTTGTACTGAAGGTCAGTGGTGAGAGAGGCTGTTTGTACTGAAGGCCTGTGGTGAGAGAGGCTGTTTGTACTGAAGGTCAGTGGTGAGAGAGGCTGTTTGTACTGAAGGCCAGTGGTGAGAGAGGCTGTTTGTACTGAAGGCCTGTGGTGAGAGAGGCTGTTTGTACTGAAGGCCAGTGGTGAGAGAGGCTGTTTGTACTGAAGGTCAGTGGTGAGAGAGGCTGTTTGTACTGAAGGTCAGTGGTGAGAGAGGCTGTTTGTACTGAAGGCCTGTGGTGAGAGAGGCTGTTTGTACTGAAGGCCAGTGGTGAGAGAGGCTGTTTGTACTGAAGGCCAGTGGTGAGAGAGGCTGTTTGTACTGAAGGCCAGTGGTGAGAGAGGCTGTTTGTACTGAAGGCCAGTGGTGAGAGAGGCTGTTTGTACTGAAGGCCAGTGGTGAGAGAGGCTGTTTGTACTGAAGGCCTGTGGTGAGAGAGGCTGTTTGTACCGAAGGTCAGTGGTGAGAGAGGCAGTTTGTACCGAAGGCCAGTGGTGAGAGAGGCTGTTTGTACCGAAGGCCAGTGGTGAGAGAGGCTGTTTGTACCGAAGGTCAGTGGTGAGAGAGGCTGTTTGTACCGAAGGCCAGTGGTGAGAGAGGCTGTTTGTACCGAAGGTCAGTGGTGAGAGAGGCTGTTTGTACCGAAGGCCTGTGGTGAGAGAGGCTGTTTGTACCGAAGGCCAGTGGTGAGAGAGGCTGTTTGTACTGAAGGCCAGTGGTGAGAGAGGCTGTTTGTACTGAAGGCCTGTGGTGAGAGAGGCTGTTTGTACTGAAGGTCAGTGGTGAGAGAGGCTGTTTTTACTGAAGGTCAGTGGTGAGAGAGGCTGTTTGTACTGAAGGCCTGTGGTGAGAGAGGCTGTTTGTACTGAAGGCCTGTGGTGAGAGAGGCTGTTTGTACTGAAGGCCTGTGGTGAGAGAGGCTGTTTGTACTGAAGGTCAGTGGTGAGAGAGGCTGTTTTTACTGAAGGTCAGTGGTGAGAGAGGCTGTTTGTACTGAAGGCCTGTGGGTGAGAGAGGCTGTTTGTACTGAAGGCCTGTGGTGAGAGAGGCTGTTTGTACTGAAGGCTTGTGGTGAGAGAGGCTGTTTGTACTGAAGGTCAGTGGTGAGAGAGGCTGTTTGTACTGAAGGCCTGTGGTGAGAGAGGCTGTTTGTACTGAAGGTCAGTGGTGAGAGAGGCTGTTTGTACTGAAGGTCAGTGGTGAGAGAGGCTGTTTGTACTGAAGGCCTGTGGTGAGAGAGGCTGTTTGTACTGAAGGTCAGTGGTGAGAGAGGCTGTTTGTACTGAAGGTCAGTGGTGAGAGAGGCTGTTTGTACTGAAGGCCTGTGGTGAGAGAGGCTGTTTGTATTGAAGGTCAGTGGTGAGAGAGGCTGTTTGTACGGAAGGTCAGTGGTGAGAGAGGCTGTTTGTATTGAAGGCCAGTGGTGAGAGAGACAGGTTATTCCTTGATTTTATGTTTCTATTTCTTGTCTTGTTTTACCTCGTTGTTTGGAAAGACAGTGATGGATTGTTGTGAAATTTTGGTGAAAATGTTGTACTTAGAATTAGGTCCCTTCAGATTTTGGTGTTAGTTTTTTGTTTTCTTAGTTTTGTTTATTGTTTGTGAGAACTTTCGAATTGGTAGCTATGCGGATTTTAGCTTTTTCTTTAACGTACAGAAACATATGAAGAATATTCAAAATTCTGTTGGTATGTTTAGCATCAAGTTAAAAACCAGCCCAGCGTATGTTGGTGTTTATGTACGCTTTATTTACACATATGGAGTCCTTTGAATGGCCATACAGTACTACATCGGATCCTTCTCTCTGGCTACGGTTCATTTTCCCTTTGCCCACACATACACACACCGAATAGTCTGGCCTATTATTTACATACTCTTCTCTGTCCTCATACACCTGACAATATTGAGACTACCCGACAATTCTCCTTCACCCAATGGGGTTACTGCACTGTATTTATTCAGCGGGTACTTTCCTCTTGTTAAGGGTAGAAATGACTCTTCAGCTATGGTAAGCACCTCTTTTAGGAGGACACTCCAAAATCAAACCATTGTTCTCTAGTCTTTGGTAGTGCCATAGCCTCTGTACCATGGTCTTCAACTGTATTGGGTTAGAGTTTTCTTGCTTGAGGGTACACTCGGGCACACTATTCTATCTTATTTCAATTCCTCTTTCTTTGTTAAAGTTTTTATAGTTTATATAGGAGATATTTATTTTGATGTTACTGTTCTTGAAATATTTTATTTTATCTTGTTTCCTTTCCTCACTGGAATATTTTCCACGTTGGAGGCGTTGGGCTTATAGCATCCTGCTCTTCCAAGTAGGGTTGTAGCAAGTATTACTAATATATATATATATATATATATATATATATATATATATATATATATATATATATATATATATATATAAATATATATATATATGTGTGTGTGTGTGTGTGTGTGTGTGAGAGAGTGTGTGTATGTATTTGTATTCGTGGGCAAGTCTTAAAGTATACATTGAATAAATACTTTATTTTTTTTCCAATACATAGAGGTATTTAAATGAAGATATCACAGGCCAAGGTTATGTTCAGATCAGGACACTTCGCTTAACGAATTTTGTTCCCAAGTCTGAAATCTGTTGTTCCTCTTTAAAAGACCTTCTCTCTCTCTCTCTCTCTCTCTCTCTCTCTCTCTCTCTCTCTCTCTCTCTCTCTCTCTCCCCCTCTGCAGTCAGTGCATCTCAGGCGGTGTACTGTAGTCATTTAAAGGTCTTTGTAGTGTTTCTCCTGCCTCATATGCACCTACTTTATATCCTTCTATTTTGCTTCCATTTCTGCTTCATTTCTTCCAATTTGCTGTCCAACCTCTTTAACTTTTACTTCATAGGGTAACTACAGGGTTTTCCAGTTGCAATAGGGTGCTCTCTCTCTCTCTCTCTCTCTCTCTCTCCTCTCTCTCTCTCTCTCTCTCTCTCTCTCTCTCTCTCTCTCTCTACCATGTTGTTATTAAAAGCCAATAATACTCATACAAAAATTACTATCATAACTATTAACTATATCCTTATTACTTTCATTCCTATCCCAACAACTCCCATCAATACCATTACTATTCATTGCGAGTTCTCTTGCTTGAGGGTACACTCAGACACCCTATTCATCTGGTACCTTATTTCCTCACTGGACTATGTTTCCTTGTTGGAGTCCTTGAGCGTATAGCATCCTACTTTTCCAAATACGGTTGTGGGTTGTGTAGTAATAACAACAGCAACAACAACAACAACAACAACACTTTCCTTCTCGTAGCAACAGCCTCCCAATATTCAATGGTCCATCTAATATTTCGCCTTCTGGGACGTCTCCCATCTATCCATGTCCTTGTGGCTGCTGTGGCTAGGATTCTGGCTAGCGGTCATCCTATCCTTCAGGGCTATCGCTATCCTGCGGTCAGGGATGCTGGGGAGAGAGAGAGAGAGAGAGAGAGAGAGAGAGAGAGAGAGAGAGAGAGAGAGAGAGAGTGAGATCATGAAAGTTCTGACACCATGAATCATGTCTTGTGGTCCAGATGAATAAGGAGAGAGAGAGAGAGAGAGAGAGAGAGAGAGAGAGAGCAAATGAAAGTTCTAACATCATGCATCATGTCTTATATTCCAGATGAATAAGTTTAAGAGTGGAGGATTATTATTATTGAAATGGAAGAAGAGAGATAAAGTTTAGGATAAACACGAAAGTTGGTTCCGAGGTCAGGCCTCTATTCAGTGCCATATGGTAGGGAGAATTTGCGCATTATAGAAAGAAGGATAAAATGGAAAGGATAGATAAAAGGAAAGTGAAGGATAGGGTCTTTACAGAGTATAGATATGGGATTGATAAAAAGCTTTGTTGTAGATTTAGGAATTTTTAAATGGTATTGTTGGTGATAGAAAAATTATAATTATAGTAATAATAATGATTTATTGCTTTGTAAGATATATGTTATGGTCTTGTAATACTAATTTTCTGTGAATAATTAAACAAGATTATATGTGGAATATATGATACATACACACACACACACACATATATATATATATATATATATATATATATATATATATATATATATATATATATATATATATATATATATACACGTGTGTGTATGTATATATATATAAGGGAGGGCACAATATGTTAGTAATTTTACAATTATCGTATTGCATATTATTATTATTATTATTATTATTATTATTATTATTATATAAATCTCTTTGTCCATCTTTATTTATTTCCATTTGGAGGTCGCTGGAAATCAATATGGGATGCTGTGGGGAATTTCTCTCTCTCTCTCTCTCTCTCTCTCTCTCTCTCTCTCTCTCTCTCTCTCTCTCTCTCTCTCTCTCTCTCTCTCTCTCTCTCTTTATAGTTTATTTATGAAAGATTTATTTTAATGTGGTTACTGTTCTGCAAATATGTTATTTTAATTGTTCATTACTTCTGTTGTAGTTTATTTCCTTTTCTCACTGGGGTACTTTTCCCTGTTGGAGCCCTTTTGCTTATAGCCTCCTGCTTTTCCAACTAGGGTTGTAGCTTAGCTAATGATGATAATAATAATAATAATAATTATTTCACCTGTTTTAGCCCTTTGGCTTATAGCATCCTGCTTTTCCAACTAGGGTTGTAGCTTAGCTAATGATGATAATAATAATAATAATAATAATTATTTCACCTGTTTTAGCCCTTTGGCTTATAGCATCCTGCTTTTCCAACTAGGGTTGTAGCTTAGCTAATGATGATAATAATAATAATTATTTCACCTGTTTTAGCCCTTTGGCTTATAGCATCCTGCTTTTCCAACTAGGGTTGTAGCTTATCTAGTAATAATAATAATAATAATATCTTTCCCTGTTGGAGCCCCTGGGCTTATAGCATCCTGCTTTTCCAACTAGGGCTGTAGCTTATCTCGTAATAGTAATTGTAATAATAATAATATTAACAACTCTTCATTGCTGTAACGACATAGCTAAGAGTGCTTTCATTACGCTGTTTACTGAGTTTTCAAAGATAAGTATATTGTATTTGCTGTCCATTTCAGCTTATAATAGCGTAATAACAGAGAGGTCCCATGCAGGAGTTGTTTACTTTCTTGTTGACTTTTTTTTCTATTTTGGTTTGGCGTTTTTGAAGTATGTATGAATACTTGAATGTACACTTAGATATATATACATATGTATGTATATTTATATATTGACGTATTGAAGATGAGCGCAGTTTGGTGTGGGCAGTATTTGGAGGGGTTACCATCCGTAGAGTAATAGTTATTAGTTTAGTAATCTCATACAGTAATACTACTGTATGTATCGTGTATAAATAAAAATCGATTTTAAAAAATAATAACGTATAATTTTCATTTTATAATAAAATTATTTAAAATTTATTTTAATTTTAATGAATATATCTTAGCAACATTGATATATTAGCTTTCTAGATGGCAAGTCTAGACTGCTAATCAGAGTTAGTTGATATTAATTAGTTTAGGGAACTCATACTAACGAGGCTGTGTGCATAGCAACGAATAATTTTTTGCAATTAAGATGATAATTTGAATTATAAACTAAGTTAGATTTAAATTACAATATTCTCTCTCTCTCTCTCTCTCTCTCTCTCTCTCTCTCTCTCTCTCTCTCTCTCGTCTCAACACGCGAATTACCATCATGAATACCCTGTGGTTATTTCAAGGAGTTTCCAAGAAGACTCGCGTCTAAAGTGGCACCTTCCGGTGTCTTGCGCATCTGAAGTTCAAGGACCTGGGTCTGAGGAGAGTCTTTCTATGGAACGTTTTATTATTTCTATGGAACGTTTGAACGTTTTATTTCGTAGTTGTTACGTTTTTCTGGTTAACGTTTTCTTTATTGTTTCTCTGGAGATGATTATTTATGTGGAAGTGATTATTCATTTGTTTTCTAGGGAATGTTTATTAATGAAAATAGAGGATTTTTTGTACATTGCTATATAATAGTGGTATAAGAAAAGATGAAACACTGAGCTGTAGGTAACAGTAGGAGAAGTAAAGGAAGCGTAGTTCCACCCAGACCTGAGCTTGCTTTTACGGCCGAAAAATCGCAAATACATGGGTTTTTACACTGAAAAACTGCGTAGGATTTTCCACACCAAAAGAAGAAAAAATTATGAATTGTTCTAATAAAAAAAAAAAAAAAACGCGCGGCTTTGCACAGCGAAAAAACGCACGGCTCTGCGCAGTAAGATCTGGAAGGCTTTGCGTGGCAAAAAAACCGCACGGCTTTGTACATAAAAATAAATGCACGGCTTTGCGCGGCTAAAAACCACACGGCTTTGTGTGTCAAAAAAGCTGCGCTGTTTTGTTCGCCAAAAAAAACTGCACGGCTTCGCGCGGCAGAAAAACCACACTTTTGCTTGCCTAAAAAACAGCGCAGTTTTGCTCGCAAAAAAAAAAAAAAAAACAATTTTGCACCAAAAATAAACTGCATAGGATTTTCATGCTCCCCAAGAAGTCCACAATTTTTTTTGTTTCCAGAAAATCCGCACAGAAATCACCCACCAAAAAATCTCTCTCGGGGGTACGTCCTCAAAATCAAATCCTATCTCTCACGACCATTAAACTTTGATAACATTCGCGTGACGATTCATTAACAGTTAAATTACCAGTTAATCCATCGCATGTATGGGACGATTAAGGGCCAAGGAGTGGGTGTTATTAACCTCATTACTTCGTCATGACTTGCAAAGGTACACCTGCCTTCAGTGATTTCGGTTTTGATTGGTTAATTTGGGAGTTTTTCAAACAGGTGTTTTCGTGGGAACTATTCCTTTTGATGTGAGTTTTATTGTGTTTTATTGTGTTGTTATTTTGTAAATAAGGGTTGTTTGTATGTGTATATATGCTTGTTCATACACAAACACATACATACACACTTATACATGAGTACACACATAAAAATGTGAAGACTTTGTTGGAGTTAGTCATTTTTCTTTTGGGGCTATAATACATATTTCATGGTCTTTACGTTTTAGCTGTCCTGACTTTGGACACACGTCTCTCTCTCTCTCTCTCTCTCTCTCTCTCTCTCTCTCTCTCTCTCTCTCTCTCTCTCTCTCTATATATATATATATATATATATATATATATGATAAATTTTGCACATTTAAACGTGTTTTTCGTATTTGAAATAAGCCATATATATTAATACATTAAAGTCTGGATTCTGTTAACGACCTTGGGATAATATAATATGTGGCTTTTTTAATAAACATACGTACATACACACACACACATATATATATATATATATATATGTGTGTGTGTGTGTGTGTGTATAGTACATATATATTAAGTTCTGTAGTCATTCTTTAATCTTGTTATATAATCATGCTAAGCACACAAACACCAGACGTGAGACCAGGGTCGCAACTTCACTCATAACAAGAAATTTCGATTCATTTTAAAATATATATATAAAAAAAACTAATCCTATCTTGGTTTACGATTTATCTGATTCAGAGGCAGGTTTATTCATCCCCATTCTTTTAATTATGCGTTTTAAGCCTTGGATAAGGTTGCCCCTTCTTTCGGACTCTGTGAGAAGTGGTAGAAGAGGCTCTCGAAAAAGAGTCGCTTCTTGTAATTTTGTTATTGTAAGACGATTCACGTCGGACTGGTAGATACAAAATGAATCGTGCTGGTCCATGATCATAAGGCTTAACGAGAGAGAGAGAGAGAGAGAGAGAGAGAGAGAGAGAGAGAGAGAGAGAGAGAGGATTTTTAGTCCATCCGCGGAGACTCAATTTACTCTTGGGTAGAGCGAATTAGTTTAAACGTTTAGAGAGTATGATCTTGTCTAACTTATTCTTAAATTCTTTTACCGTGTTACTGTTCACTACATCCGCCGAAAGTTGGTTCCAGGGAGGGAGAGAGAGAGAGAGAGAGACTCTATTTACTCTCGAATAGAACGAATTAGTTTAAACATTTAAGAGTGTTTTTATGATCTTGTCTAACTTATTCTTGAACTCGTTTACCTAAGTGTTACTGTTTACTACATCCGCTGGGAATCTGTTCAATGTATTTGATATTTTCCATGTAAAGAAATTACCACATTGAGCGGTATTGTATCTTTTCAATTCCAGTTTGTATCCGTTGCTACTGGGCTGATACATGCTAAGCGTGAATAGATTGTTGTAGTCTATGTTTGAGAGAGAGAGAGAGAGAGAGAGAGAGAGAGAGAGAGCGCGCATTACATCAAGTGTGTTTATGTTTCAACAGTAGACGGTATTAAATTGTGTTTGATTCTTGACATGA
This sequence comes from Palaemon carinicauda, assembly GCF_036898095.1. Taxonomy (NCBI): domain Eukaryota; kingdom Metazoa; phylum Arthropoda; class Malacostraca; order Decapoda; family Palaemonidae; genus Palaemon; species Palaemon carinicauda. The sequence goes on from NC_090756.1 coordinate 24,821,146, forward strand.
ACTTGTTTTCGCTATTTCATTACTATCCGTTTTTGTCAATAGTAGGATTTTGGAATATATATATATATATATATATATATATATATATATATATATATATATATATATATATATATATATATATCAAATACGCCTTATATTTTTGATACATTAATGTCGGGATTCTCTTAACGACCTCGGGATCAGAGCCCCAGGCGAAATCACACAAAGCCAAGAGCTTGTGACCGGCCAGGAATTCTTCGTGGCCAAGTGGTAGTTAACTGTCTCTACAAGTTTGCTGGACCAGGGTTCGATTCCCGGCCGGTCACAAGCTCTTGTCTTTGTGTGATTTCAACTGGGGCTCTATTCCCGATGGTCGTTAAGAGAATCCAGACATTAATGTATAAAAAATCTATGGCTTATTTGAATATGAAAAACTCGTCCAAATGTGCAAAAATTTATCATATATATATATATATATATATATATGTATGTATATATATATATACTAATATTCAGTTTCTCTCTCTCTCTCTCTCTCTCTCTCTCTCTGATTTTTAGTATTATTATTTCTAAAGAATCAGTTTGAGATGAATTTGCTACACTAATACCCAATCATTTTCTCTCTCTCTCTCTCTCTCTCTCTCTCTCTCTCTCTCTCTCTCATTTTTACGACTTCCGCCAACGCAGTTGGAAGGAGGTTATGTTTTACCCCTTGTTTGTGTTTTTGTTTGTTTGTGAACAGCTTCCTGGCTACAATTTCAGTCGTAGAGTAATGAAGCTTGCAGGGATTAACTGTTATGTCAAAAGCTGAAAAGGATCAAATTTTGGAGGGTCAAGGTCAAAGGTCAAGCAAAATGTCCAATTCACGTAATCAGCCATAGGTTTGGACATTGTTGTCACAGACTTCAAAATTAGTTCGTATTTGAGTGTATGAAAAATCCACGCCAGTTAAAACCTGTCAAGGTCAAAGTCAAGGTCGAGAAATAAGCTGCCGCGGTGGAGGTCTGCGCTCTACTGAGCTCCACCTATAGTTAAACATAGTTTTAGTTTTATTTTAATGTATGGTTCGTATTTGAGAGTATGAAAATCCACGCTAATTAAAACCTGTTAAGGTCAAAGGTCAAGGTCGAGAAATAAGCTGCCGCGGCGGAGGTCTGCGCTCTACTGAGTGCCCCTTTAGTTAAACATAGTTTTAGTTTTATTTTTATTGTTGTGGTTAAGTATTGAATAGATGGCCCACTGTAGTCCATTTCTTTTAGCCAGGCATATTTGCACTGACTTGCAACGGTGCCCTTTTAGCTCGGAAAAGTTTCCTGATCGCTGATTGGTTAGTATTATCTTGTCCAAAAAAATCAGCGATCAAGACACTTTTTCCGAGCTAAAAGGGCACCGCTGCGAGTAGGTGCAAATATGCCTCGCTAAAAGAAATGAACGTACCTCCACAACTCATAACTGCCGCAGCATTTATAGATGGGCTTGACGTTTATGCTCATGAGCTGTACTTGAAAACTCTACACACCTAGAGTTGAATACTAGAACCTCACGAGTTACGTAATAAGAATTTGAAAGTAACGTGACATTAATACGTTCATCTGTCATCTCTTCCTCGAAATCCATATGGAGATGATTGCCCCCTGGTGGCAGTTTGGAGAAAATTGTCTTAGTAATTTGTGATGAGTCAGCTGATGGATGTGGTCCCGTGGTTTGTCGGTGTCATGTGCTTGGTGTTTTTTATATTGGGATTTTACGTGTTAGTTTTATTATTGTTGTAGTGATTTTTGTTTTTATTGTTATTATTGTTTATTACTGTTGTTGTTATTATTATTATTATTATTATTATTATTATTATTATTATTTATTTTGTTATTATTATTGGTATTTATTGCTGCTGTTATTATTATTATTATTATTATTAATTATTATTATTATTATTAAGATTTTTTATTATTATTATTGTTATTATTATTATTCAAGCTTTTAATATATTCAAATAAGTAGGAATACTAGAAAACACAAGGACTGTTATTATTATTATTATTATTATTATTATTATTATTATTATTATTATTATAAGAACTTAAGCGAAAGCTAACGATGGATAACTCATAATGAATAAATATTTAAGATAAAACCAATAAAAATTAATTTTGACTCAATGAAAAAGTATTTATACCAATTTTGAAGAGTAGATTTAGAACGATTCAACTGCGTGATTAGGAAGATCATTCCATAACCTGGTCACAGTGGGAATAAAACCTCTGGAAAATTTTATATATGAGATGATCAAAAGGTAAGAGATTGAAGGTTTAAAGGCCTCTCATGAGTGGCAGAGGCTAGGGACAGTGACATTGCCCTATCAAGCAGGACAATGCCCTAGAGACTGACTGTATGTTTATGAGATTAGCACCTAAGCTCCCCCTCTCTACCCAAGCTAGGACCAGGGTGGGCCAGGCAATGGCTGATGAAGACTCAGTAGGTAGATCTATTAACCCCTCCCATCGTTAGCTTACAAGGATGGTGAAGTTGCAGACACTACAAAGAAACTATAGACCTTGAGC
>NC_090756.1:24834185-24903951 GCF_036898095.1 Palaemon carinicauda
AACCTGACTAAACTACGCATTTTAGCATTCAACTTTGATTTCACTGCCCGAGTCAAGTAGGTTGGTCATACATCGCCTACCCGTCCACAGCCTATTCAACTTTAATCAATGCGTATCTTCGCTTGTCAAGTGGATAGAATAACGGCAGATGTTTCAATCTATCTATATAGGTCTGAAGTTGACTCACACAGCTGTATGGTTCAGTACGGACTCTTGGAGACAAAGTGGAGACTGGAGATTCGTGTCTATGGGAAGTACGTGTGTCTGCATATTAATATCATGTTATGTAACCTTCATGTCAGATATTCTGCTTATGGATTTGGATTTACAATGAGTTATGTACACATTTTTAAGGCCCTTCCTACTGGTATTCATCCTGCTACTTCCATACATACTGCGGCTGTGACTGGCGGCTAGTCCCACATCCATTTTCATCACATGTACACACCATCTCCATTTGTTTTCTACATCTGCTGCCAGTCCCACATCCATTCTCATCACATGTACACACCATCTCCATTTGTTTTCACATTTTTAAGGCCCTTCCTACTGGTATTCATCCAGCTACTTCCAAATATACTGTGACTGTGACTGGCTGCTAGTCCCACATCCATTCTCATCACATGTACACACCATCTCCATTTGTTTTCTACATCTGTTTTGATTTTAAGGCCCTTTATACTGGTATTCATTCAGCTACTTCCATACATACTGCGACTGTGACTGGCTGCTAGTCCCAACTCTATTCTCATCACATGTACACACCATCTCCATTTGTTTTCTACATCTGTTCTGATTTTAAGGTCCTTCCTACTGGTATTCATCCTGCTACTTCCATACATACTGCGACTGTGACTGGCTGCTAGTCCCACATCCATTTTCATCACATGTACACACCATCGCCATTTGTTTTCTACATCTGTTCTGATTTTAAGGTCCTTCCTACTGGTATTCATCCAGCTACTTCCATACATACTGCGACTGTGACTGGCTGCTAGTCCCACATCCATTTTCATCATATGTACACACCATCTCCATTTGTTTTCTACATCTGTTTAGATTTTAAGGCTCTTTTTACTGGTACTCATCCAGCTACTTCCATATATACTGCGACTATGACTGGCTGCTAGTCCCACCTCCATTCTCATCACATGTACACACCATCTCCATTTGTTTTCTACATCTCTTTAGATTTTAAGGCTCTTTTTACTGGTACTCATCCAGCTACTTCCATATATACTGCGACTATGACTGGCTGCTAGTCCCACCTCCATTCTCATCACATGTACACACCATCTCCATTTGTTTTCTACATCTGTTTAGATTTTAAGGCTCTTTTTACTGGTACTCATCCAACTACTTCCATATATACTGCGACTATGACTGGCTGCTAGTCCCACCTCCATTCTCATCACATGTACACACCATCTCCATTTGTTTTCTACATCTGTTTTGATTTTAAGGTCCTTCCTACTGGCATTCATCCGGCTACTTCCATACATACTGCGACTGTGACTGGCTGCTAGTCCCACATCCATTTTCATCACATGTACACACCATCGCCATTTGTTTTCTACATCTTTTTAGATTTTAAGGCCCTTTTTACTGGTATTCATCCGGCTACTTCCAAATATACTGCGACTATGACTGGCTGCTAGTCCCACCTCTATTCTCACCATATGTACATACCATCTTAATTTGTTTTCTATATCTCTGCCTCCTTCCACTCCCGTCTATTTATGGTCTTTATATGCGTCTATACACACAAAATTTCGTAGCTCGTTAATCAACTGTCTTTATTTCCTTCCCCTACTTCTTTTACAATCTCTAGGGACCCATTCTGTTATTCTTAATGTCCACCTATTTTCTGTCATTCTCATTATTTGCCCATGTGTCCATTTCTTTTTCTTACTTGTTAGAATATCCTCTACTCTAGCTTGTTCTTGTATCCAGGTTTTCTTTTTCTGTCTCTTAGAGTTAATACTATTATTATTCTTTCCACTGTTCTTTGAGTTGTAATTAGCTTATGTTTTAAGGCTTTATTAAAACTCCAAATTTTTATGCATAAGTTGATACTAGTAGGGCCATCAAATTAAATACATTTCCTTGTAGAGAAAGGGACATTCTACATTTCATAGTCTCATTTTATTTATCAAAATATCTCCACCCCATGATTATTCTTCTTTTAATTTCGGTCTCAGGTTCTTGGGATCACTTACTATCTAACCATATGTATGTATATTCATTAAGTCTCTAGAGGTTCGTCCATAACCCTTATTTGTTGTCTCTCTGCATTTTCACTGAACATTATCTTAGTTTTACTCATATTCATTTTCAGTTCTACATTTCTGCTCTCCTATTCCAATCTATCATCTTTTGCAATTCCTCCCATGATTTACTAAACAGAACTAGGTCTTCTGCAAATGTATAAATACATACACTATACAGTATATATATACAGTATATATATATATATATATATATATATATATATATATATATATATATATATATATATATATATATATATTTACTGGAAGTTTGGCCATTTTCTTTCCCCATCATCCTAAGTCTTACTGCCATTTTTCATCAAGTACTCGTGGTATCCATTTCACGATGCAATACGCCAACTAGGTAACTGAAATGTTCGAACCATATCCAAGGCTCATCCTTCCACCTCAATGGTTCTCCTCCTCCCTCTCTTTAATGTTAGCTAAAGTAGCGGCCCCCAATTCTGACTATCTCCAGTGATACTATCCACGGTATTATATTCAGCAACATGGTCTGCTTCTTGTAGCCTGAACGTAGCTGGCCATTCTCTCATCTTAAGTTTCTTATTTGTTTCTTTAAAGATTACCAACCTTTCTACTATCTCTTACTTATTATTCCAGATTTTTACCATCTGAAAGACATCATTCCCTAACTGTTACATTAAACTATTATTCAGATCTTAGACCTCCAATTTGGCACTCCTTAGCAGCTGCTATCTAGAAATATTAAGTGTGTTATTGAAATGGGGTCTGCTTTTGTTATCAATCTTGACCATGCGTAGATACAATACTGGTACCATCTCTCTTCACCAAATGCTCGCTTCTACACGGTTCACCTTTTCGAAAACAAACCCTACAACTGCTCAAGACGATTATGAACTGATATCAACAATAATTAAATTTCGACAAAAAAGTTACTCAAACTTTACAACATAAACGAGAAATCTGAGTAGATAAAGATACTTAAACTTTACAACATGAACAAGAAATCTGAGTAGATAAAGATACTCAAACTTTACTACATAAACAAGAAATCTGAGTAGATAAAGATACAGTACTCAACTTTACTACATAAACAAGAAATCTGAGTACATAAAGATACAGTACTCAACTTTACTACATAAACAAGAAATCTGAGTACATAAAGATACAGTACTCAACTTTACTACATAAACAAGAAATCTAGATAAAAACACTCAAGTGTTAAGCTAAGACCAAACTCTTTAACTGTACTTACATGCTTTAAAGGCTGCATTTTCAACTCCATCCTCCTTCAGTTTCTCCACCAGTTTTTCAAAGAGAAGGCCACTAGAATTGATGGTACCAAATATGATACCGTTGCATGTGAAGGAGGCTACCATCACAAGCCACGCACGACAACCGCCGTCGGGAGGCACGAACGCAAGCACGTGGGCAGGAACGTCGTAATTCTGCATCGCCACCTTTTCGGCTAAGGTGGGTTCCTCCGGTTCCATCATCTGGATGTGGCCGTTCTCTACGGCAGAGGCTTCGGCATTAGGGCTGGGTTCCGTGTACTCGGGCGGCGCGTATTCGGGCGGAGGAGTACTCTTTGAAGGGGTCACGATGGCGTGCGCCCCCTCCTCAACCAGAGGCTGTTCAGTCTCCCCTGTTACCACCATTGTTTATTCTCACTAAGTCCAATGTCCCATAAACAATACAATAACTGTTACTTTAAACCATTATTCACTGGAATTTAATGGCACTAATAATTATTGTACTCTATCTTATTTATAAATCAGTCTAACACTTAACAGATGTATAACAGTACACTGTATTGTGTAAAAACAATATTTGAAGGCCACTAAATTATTTCATCTTCAAAAACATGTACGCTTTGGAACAGTAGTCAACATACAGAACAGAAATGATTTCCTCTTGGTAACTAAACACCAAGAAGCTTAAAAGTCAGTATGCTTGTTCACTTTCCCTGTGTATGAATACACAACAAATCAAGTTTCCCTTTCCAATAAGGGAAAATCAGCAACTTGCCACATCAGCTGGAAAAAAAGGGGAAACTTGTCAGCATTTCATTATAAAAAAAAGGACATCAGAACATTGCTAAAATAAAATAGTACGTAGCTCCCCAAGATCTACCTTCTCCTCTTGTTACTCCAAGTAGCTATTCAAATTTTTAACCTTGACTGTGCTTAAATTTTCTTCAGGTGAGTCCCACTATGAGAAAGACATTTCTTTTCAAAATAAATTCATAAATAATATCACATCTAAGCAGGAATACTCTACTACTGCGCATCAACTTATAATTATTTAAAATACTACACTAAACAGTACAGCATACCTGGTACATAAAAAATCAATAGTTTTGATAATACCTAAACCTTTTTTCACCACTATCCACGACAATAAGTCTTCACAAATTGAAGATGAAGACAATTAACTCTAAAAACAATTCAGTGATTAGCCAAACATTAGTTGAGATTTTGAAAACATACCACTAACCAGTACTAAGTAACTCCTGAGTTCCATTAAGGTCTAACCGCTAAATAGACTTGACACTGTAATGTACTCTAAAAGTTAGCCAATATTCTTTGTTTCTTGATCTTTACAAAGAGTATATTTAACGATGAAATAACTAGAATGTAGTTTTGTGTTATTGTGCAGAATTCAGGATCCAGTTAAGAAAAGATTACGTTACTTTAGTTCATCTATGCATAAATTTACAGACAAATTAATTCAAAGTGAAACTTAATAGCACCAACCTTTCAAGTTAATCTTACATTATAAATTTCCGCAATGCTATCAACTTACAAACAGACTATGAAGAAAGCTTAAGAAGCTGTAAGCAGTGAAAGACTTAGCCATTTAACTTCTAATACAATTCAATTCTTTAATGGCTGATGTTGTTTGTTACTTAGGAAATATAAAAAGTCTCTGAAACACACCCGAGCTGCCAGTTTAAAACCAAGACATCCCTACAGTAACTTCATACATATAAACCAAGATACTCTATCTTTAATAAAAATCCAAAGCATCATCCTCATGAATAAACTCACATACTTTGCTATTCCAAAATTTGCCATACTCAAAATAGTACTTTTCAGGTAACCCCTCCTGCCTATCAAATGTTCTGCACCTGTAAATGTCTATTTTCTATAAAGTATACAGTACACAAGTACCAGATCAATCCATTACAAAAAAGCACACCCTATTCCTCCATTTGTAAAATTAATGTCTCTGTCTGAAACTTAGAAATAAAGTAATTATGGTTTTAAAAGAGCATTCCTATTATCATATCAAATATCACATATCCTATGCTCGTAAATCTTGCTAAAATAAAGTAATACCTGCACTGTGCTCTGATGAGCATAACATTAAATTTCCATTCTACCTCTATCACATTAACCCTTTTACCCCCAGGCTATTTGGAAATTTCCAACCCTTAACCCCCATGGGGTTATTTTTTTTAGGCACATTTTGCAGTATATTTTTTTTTAAATTGCTCTAACAGCCTTAATTTTTGACATAGAAAGGTCAGGTTGGTCTCATTCTCTTGGAAAATGCCTGACGTTTCTCAAAAAATTATCAAAAATATGCAAAAAGAAATTTTAAATAGCATTTTTTTTGCAAGGACGTACCGGTACGTCCATGGGGGTAAAGGGATGAGTTTTGTGAAACGTACCAGTACGTCCTTTGGGGGTAAAAGGGTTAAAAGAGCATTCGTATTATCATATCAAATATCACATATCCTATGCACGTAAATCTTGCTAAAATAAAGTAATACCTGCACTGTGCTCTGATGAGCATAACATTAAATTTCCATTCTACCTCTATCACATTAAAAAACAGATGCAGCTCACCATCATCCTCTACACAGTCTACAGTGTTATAGTTAGAATCTCTTCCTCCAACTAGAAGACACAGATAAGGAAATTACAATCTAAAACTAAAATATTTCTCTGTGTTATTTTTTAAAGGGCCCCTCCAGAAAAAAATCATATCAGCTGAGAAAACAAGGTGAATGAAGTAGGCTGCTGTGTTGAACCATCACACAAAATTCGACCTATCTAAATAATGATTTCACAGCACTAACAACCTTTATTACATTTTTTCAGACTGTTTAACCTCATTCATCTTTCCCTATATTTTTGCAAATCAAGCAACATATATGAATGGTGATAAAAATGATTGCCTTTCATATTTACCAGGTAAATTTTCAACAGTATCGTAAACACCACTGTACTAAACTCACTACAGTACTACCCGAGAATGTACTTTTGACTCTAAATACATTATGCAATTGCAAGGAAATTATACCATAATAGAAAAGGAAACTACCAACAAGCAAATACCATATACCTTCCAAAACTCTGAAATTATTTTAATTTTATCACAAATGATAGAAGGGCAGTGATGGTGAAATCAAATGCTGAAGCCTATGTTAGGTTACTTCTGGCCTTTCTCTTCAATCTGCAAGACGTGACATTTGGAATCCTAAATTTATCTGTCACGGAAGACATATTATGATGGGAAACGTAACCAAATAATAATAAATAACTTTATTTAATCACTCGGTAGTAAACATGAGCATACATAATTGAAGGCTTTCTTTTATCAAATATTTTCGTAATTCTCGTATTCACAGACAACTTTGTTCGGGGGTAAATATAGAAACGTAGATAGAAATAATTTTTTATTTTAATTTCCAACAAAAAAATCAAAATAAAGGAAAACCAAAATAACACACATATGCTGCCTTTGATGAATTGATCAATTTACATGTAATTCATGCTCAAAACTTTATCATATGAATAACCAATTACATCACATTTTTTTTTATTTAATCAAAAAAAAACCTAGAGATTTTAAAGGATGATGAAATTGTTTATCTGCAATCTTTGATCAAAATATATATGATCATCCTACATCATAAGCACTTAGAGAATCATTTATTGATAAAATTGTATTTTTGAAAATAAAGAAAATAGAATATATATATAAAAAATCAGCCTAGCTATAGGAAAAGCATGCTGTAAACAGTATTTCTCATTTTTAATACAGAAATCAATGAATCAAGCTTTTCCACATAAAACACCAAAATCTACAAAAAAAAAAAAAAAAAAAAAAAAAAAAGGGGGAACATTTGAATTCTTTATACTTATTCTCAGCTCAACTTGAAAGCTGAGAATTAGCCATTAGCCTGGCTTAGATTTACGTCCCTGAGCAGACGATATAGAATTAGCTCGTAAATTAAGCAAAAACAATATCTTAGGCTATCTATGATATGAATTAAATAAACTTAACATTCGTCAACAATAAACTAAGCAAATATTTAGGGGCTATATTCAATTCTTAAATGGGAGAATCCAAACCGGGAGTTTCTGACCCGTAGGTTTTATCGGTGGTGCTTTAGAACGTCACATGCGGTCCAGTTAGCCAGTTAAGCATAATTCGCTAAGACTTTAAACGAATAATAGTGGTTATTGAAGAGTAAAAATAACTATATATGCAAATACTGGCTCAAATAAACTAGAAATCCCCTACGGACAGAGCCATACGCCGTAATATTCACCAGAAGGTGATTGCAATATGTAATGCATGACTAAAGTGGACTTGCAGATTCCCGCAGACATATTTCAGCCTCGTTACGAATCAAATGGCGTCAAGGCAACGATCTAATGTTTATATACGTAATTTCAGTGTGAAATTAACCATCCTGTGACTAACGGGTAATAAAAAAATCCTTACCAAGAGTCGTGAGAGCGACAAGACAACGCAAGCGCACGACCAACACTCACAACTTCTGTCTGAAAACTGTAAACAAATCGGGTTTCGGTGTCGTCTGCTCTCTCTCTCTCCCATGATATAAGAGAAAGATAGATAGGCAACCATAGGGAAGCCATCTTGGAAAGAGACATAAGTTACAGTCTTTGTGCAAGGTAGAATTGATGTATAATGAATAGCAACAAAGAATGGTATATATTTATTTTAAAAATCATACAATAATCAGCCTATGAATAGATCTTTTAAGACAGAACAACCTATACTATAACCTGTACAATGATTTTCCACTATCTTGAGATGAGTTCTCTTGCTTGAAGGTACACTCAAGCACGTTATTCTATCTTATTTAATCTTCCTCTTGTTTTTAATTGTGTGTTGGGTATGCTTGAATTAATGTATAATGAATAACAACAAATAATGGAATATATTTATTTTAAAAATCATACCATAACCAGCTTAGAAATAGATCTTTTAAGACAGAACAACCTATACAATAACCTGTACAATGATTTTCCACTATCTTGAGATGAGTTCTCTTGCTTGAAGGTACACTCAAGCACGTTATTCTATCTTATTTTAATCTTCCTCTGGTTTTTAATTGTGTGTTGGGTATGCTTGATAGAAGGGTCGTGATGTCTGGTGGTTTATCAAGAGGTTGTCTTTTCCCTATCAGTTTCTCTAGTATTCTCAAAACCATTGTTACTATCCTCCCTTCGATTGAGGTGGCTATCCAGGAGCGTACTCACAAGGCCGTCTTTGTCTGTATAAATTGTGAGTCCCTTTATAAATGTTCATGTGTATATTATTATTATTATTATTATTATTATTATTATTATTATTATTATTATTATTATTATTATTATTATTATTATTATTATTATTATTATTATTATTAAGGTTGTTTTCAAATATGATGAGATATTTATTGTTTTTAATGCTTCTCTCTGGGGACCTTGAGCAGACTCAAATAAAGCACTCATATGAGCTCCTTATTCCAATATTTAATAAACCAATAATTTTGAAACCAAAATGCCAGCCATAGGGCATGGGGAATGGCAGACTGAGTATCCTGCTTCTTATATAGTGAGTCCTGCTATGAATGTAGATGTCATGAGATTCAGGTCAAAAAATTTTGTAGCAGACATGATAACTTTTATTTGTGTACGAGCTATCGGAATCCAAACATATATGCTTATGTCTTAGGTCGTCTCCTTGCCATTATGGCAGTAGTAGGTTGACCAGGGTACCAGCCACCCGTTGAGATACTACCGCTAGAGAGTTATGGGGTCTTTTGACTGGCCAGACAGTACTACATTGGATCCTCCTCTCTGGTTACGGTTCATTTTCCCTTTGCCTACATACACACTGAATAGTCTGGCATATTCTTTACATATTCTCCTCTATCCTCATACACCTGACAACACAGATTACCAAACAATTCTTCATCACCCAAGGGGTTACTGCACTGTACTTGTTCAGTGCCACTTTCCTCTTGGTAAGGGTAGAAGAGACTCTTTAGCTATGGTAAGCAGCTCTTCTAGGAGAAGGACACTCCAAAATCAAACCACTGTTCTCTAGTCTTGGGTAGTGCCATAGCCTCTGTACCATGGCCTTTCACTGTCTTGGGTTAGAGTTCTCTTGCTTGAGGGTACACTCGAGCACACTCTCCTATCTTATTTCTCTTCCTCTTATTTTGTTAAAGTTTTTATAGTTTATATAGGAGATATTTATTGTTGTTACTCTTCTTAGAATATTTTATTTTCCTTTTTTCCTTTCCGCACTGAGCTATTTTCCCTGTTGGAGCCCCTGGGCTTATAGCATACTGCTTTTCCAACTAGGGTTGTAGCTTAGTAAGTAATAATAATAATAATAATAATAATAATAATAATAATAATAATAATAATAATAATAATAAGATACAAGATGATAGAAATGCCTGTTTTGTGCTGGTTTCTGGTTTCAATGTTCCCCATAGTTCCGCACACGTCGTTTTTTCCTTTTAGAACATTTTAATATGTAAGATATAAAAAGATCAAGGAAATATTCTTCTCAGACTGCGTAAATATAATTTATTGTATTAAAAATAGGATGAAAGAAAGAAAACCTTCCTAAGCTAGAGCGTTTGAATAAAATGTCACCTGAATTTGACTATTTCATCAAGAGCAGCTCATAATTCAGAGGATCTCTCTCACCTTATGCATTTTAGCGGGAAAGATCTGTTGACTCATTGGCTGATTCGTCCTCTTCTGTGATTGGTGGGTGTATGTGACGTCACGCAATAGAATTTCATGAATGAATTCGACTGGGTATTGGTGAAATACCTATACGTATATCAGATGAATTGGGACTTTAAAAATTTTATCTTTTATAAAAATATACTTAGAAAGCTTATTAATTTCCTATCAAAATTAATAATTGATTTTCTTGAAAGGTATAGATTGAATAAATATATCATTAAAAGGACTAATCAACTATGTTTCTGGCTACGATGTAAGATGTGTGTGTGTGTGTGTGTGTGTGTGTGTGTGTGTGCGCGCGCGCGCGCGCGTGTGTGTGTGTGGGTGAAGCTGTAGTAAACAAGGGAACTACCAATCATATTTGAGGAAGATACAGCCAATCAAAACACTGGAATTGAACCCCAAGAGAAAGTTCCTGCGAATTATGAGTTGCTGTTCGATAAACCTGCGCAAATTTCCTTACAATCACATTTAAACGCTCTAGCTATGTGGGGACAACAGAGCAGAGAATTTTTCGCTTTTAACTTTCAAGAGAATTTAGCGATATATTTTGTTCAAATTACATAGAACAGTCTCTTATAAGATGTGTTGATAACATATTTCATCAGAGGGATAAAGTCTGATTATCGAATAATTTTTATTAAGAAAAATACGTCATTGTGACGTCATAAGGAGTAGGATGAATTTTACAGCTTGCAAAAATGACTGAATAATTTCTGTTTGCTGGTTTGAGTGAGGTGTGGCTTAAATTAGATATTCGAATAGATACTATTAATATATCGAGCTTGGATAGTGAAGGAAATACATAATTTTAGCTCGTATTTTGTTACATTCCAAATATAATGTAATTGAAAAGATAAAATCCCCAAATAATTATATTATGAAATATCTTGTTCTTAAGTCATAAAGAGTAGGGGTACATACAATATCAACAGTACATAATTCACGTAAATGATGACTTAAACTTTGCAAATTTTATTAAATGAAACTCAAAAACAATCATTTAGAAATAAAATGGATCTTAAATAACATTGTTATGTGAATAAAAAAGAAATAGGATGAAAAAAAAAACGTGTCAACAAAATGTCTCGAGTGAATTGAACTACTATCGTTTCCAGAGGCCGTGTAATGGTGTTTTTTCCCAAATATCTAACAAACTGGCTTATGAATTTCCATGAAACTACAACAATGAATGTTTCAAACATTGACCTAATTTTTGGTGCTACAATGAATTGACAGATGTATGAAATGCTCCCTGCTTTGATATCATGGAAATCCATCAGTTATTTTATGAGTTATTTAAAAAACACTATTACACGGCCTCTGGAAACGATAGTAGTTCTCCAACACCAGTTCATAAATCAGAGGAACCTTAAAATCCATCAGTTATTTTATGAGTTATTTAAAAAAAAAACACTATTACACGGCCTCTGGAAACAATAGTAGTTCTCCAACACCAGTTCATAAATCAGAGGAGCCTTAAAATCCATCAGTTATTTTATGAGTTATTTAAAAAAAAAAAAAAAACACTATTACACGGCCTCTGGAAACGATAGTAGTTCTCCAACACCAGTTCATAAATCAGAGGAGCCTTAAAATCCATCAGTTATTTTATGAGTTATTTAAAAAAAAAAACACTATTACACGGCCTCTGGAAACAATAGTAGTTCTCCAACACCAGTTCATAAATCAGAGGAGCCTTAAAATCCATCAGTTATTTTATGAGTTATTTAAAAAAAAAAAAAAAAACACTATTACACGGCCTCTGGAAACGATAGTAGTTCTCCAACACCAGTTCATAAATCAGAGGAGCCTTAAAATCCATCAGTTATTTTATGAGTTATTTAAAAAAAAAAACACTATTACACGGCCTCTGGAAACAATAGTAGTTCTCCAACACCAGTTCATAAATCAGAGGAACCTTCCTATCTTAAGAGTTCCCTTTAGCGGGAAATATCTGGTCTCTCATTGGTTGATTCTTCCTCAACTCTCATTGGTGGTTGTATGTGACGTCATGCTTTTAACTGGGTAGGCGTAAAATGCTTATACTTATTTCAAATAAATTAGGACTTATAAATTACATTTTTTATGAAATAAAACTCAAAATGTTATCAAATTATTGATTAAATAGATAATTAAGCTCATTCAAATGCCATAGCTAATTAAATACGTTATTTTCGAAGAAATAATTACTTGAGTTTTGGCTACGATGTTAGATGTGGATACGTGAATTTGTAAACAAAGGCAACGACCAATCACAGCTGAGAAGATAACAGCCAATCAGAGGACTGGAATATCCCATTCAAGAGAGAGTTCCAGGGACTTATGAGTTGCTGTTTGACAAACGTCCCTGAATTTCCATTAACTCGCTTTTTAAACGCCCTAGCTATGGGGAGCAGACATGATTTTCTTTTTGTTTTTAAGGAAATTAGAAATATATTTTTAAAATGTATATAGAGATAGTCCCCTTTAATATATTTTTATTACATATTCTATCAGAAGGATAAATTTAGATTACTAAATCATCATTTCTATTAAGAAAAAATACGTCATTGTGGCGTCATAAGGAGTAGGATGAATTTGACAGCGTGTCTAATAAATGACTGATTAATTCTGTTTGCTGATATATATCATTCAATAACTAATGCAATAATAAATTGATAGAAAAACACAAGTTTGGTCTTGAGATGCTATACAAGTTATAAATGCATAGAAATAATAATAATAGATTTACACGTAAAACTAATATCAATAACTGATGTGAACGAATAGAAAATATGCGGTTTTTTTACCTGCTAATATGAGAAGTCTAATAATGCTGCTTATCTTGTACTAGGGACTACATATCAACACCAAGCCTAGGACACATATCCAGTTTTCATTTTCCAATAGATTTCTGGTTTTAGAATTTGCTTGCTTCATAGTTGAAAAGGTGCATTCCCATATTATATACTACCAAACATAAAGTGCAGCTTAAAAGCAAAATCTCTCAGCTTTGGGGAATCTGTCCTTGCAAACCAACACCTTTATTATTACTAGCCAAGCTACAACCCTAGTTGGAAAAGCAGGATGCTATAAGCCCAGGGGCTCCAACAGGGAAATAGCCCAGCTAGGAAAGGAAACAAGGAAAAATAAAATGTTTTAAGAACAGTAACATCAAAATAAATATAAACTATTGTAAGGACACCGCTCCCTTCGTCGTCCAGAAAATCGACAAACTGCTCATTTATTTGAATTCTCCTTTCGCCACACCGTGGTTTCCCATGTATATGTATTCCGCTCTATCAGATCTACATTTTGACATATGTATCATTTCATTACATGTTTCTGTTAACTCATAATTCGTATATTTGTAAGTGTAAGAAAACATATATTTTGGCGGGCAATTCATTCTGATTTGGCGCCAGCGCCATCCTACCTTTCCGTCCGCACCTTGTAATATACTCCCATGCACATTTGAATAAAGTATCAGTTGATCTTGGTGACGCTTGTCTCACTGTCCTTACACTATAAAGACTTTACTAAAACAAGAGGAAGAGAAATAAGATAGAATAGTGTGCCCTAGTATAGCCTCAAGCAAGAAAACTAAAAGTCTCTCTTCTACCCTTACCTAGAGGAAAGTGGCTACTGAACAAATGACAGTGCATTGATTAACCCCTTGAGTGAAGAAGGATTGTTGGGTAGTCTCAGTTGTCAGGTGTATGAGGACACAGGAGAATCTGTAAAGAATAGGCCAGACAAGGGATAGGGAACCTGCGGCCTCAAGGCCGCATATGGCCTTCTGGACCATCAAGTGTGGCCTTCTACGGCCTTTGAAATATGTACAGTATGTGTAGTATATTTCTGCTTTGACACTGAATATTGCGTGTTTGAAATAATTTTACTGTATGTACACCATACAAATATGTACACACAGACAATAGCAAAATTGTGTTCAGTGATGTACCTCCCAGAGAATGGAAGCAATTTTTCCTTGAATTCAATGAATCCTAACTTTATACAGCTAGCAGTTTTTCCTTGTCACCTGCAACAGCTGTTGTAGCTAACAAGGAAAAACTGCTAGTTGCAGCGAGTGAGTGATTTAACATATGATGGACGTGAGAGTTCCTGTTTTGTCCATCTCCTCACTGTGATCTATGTTAGTTTTAGATGAGTCAACAGGTTCCAGATTTAAGGCATAAAAATATTTTATTTGTGCTTTCACTGATGAGTTTTGATTGTATAAAAAACAGCTTCCCTTGGGTAACCTTTACGCAAGGACAAGCAGTACCAGCTGAACTCGGTTGAGTCCCTTGTTAGGCTGGGGGGAACGTAGAGAGTAGAAGTCCCCTTTTTTGTTTTGTTTCATTTGTTGATGTCGGCTAACCCCCAAAATTGGGGGAAGTGCCTTGGTATATGTATGTATTTTAACCAGACAAACCTGACCTCTTTGCTCATACTTGTCCCCTAAGAAGTCTTTCCTAGAGGCATATGTGAAATAACGCACTGGGCGAGTGTACACCCACCCCTAACAGGCAGAGGGTTGTTAACACCTTGCGATTAAAGTTTATGGTTAGATTCCAACTACACAGGAACAATATATCCATAGTAGAGCTCAGATTTGTGTAGTTGGGAAAAATACAAATGACTTCCAAATTTGTCATTTTTTAGTTTCTCAGATAAAAATGTACTGTAGTACTTTAACTATAAAGGCACTATAACTTAGGTAAAATAAAAAGTTTGAGCATTAAATATGAACAAGCAGTAGTGTAGTAATTAGTATGGATACCCGAATTATATTAAAATTAATATCACTACAGTGATAATGAACACTAAAAACCTATATATTATTACAATGTTTTCCATTATTTCCTTTTTCAATACCGTTCTTTTTAAATAAATTTACTATATATCTAAAAGACTGACCCTTGATCCTTTTATAAAGCTGCTCAGACCCAACCTTATTCTATGACTTCACACCATAAAAAAAGAGGAATTGAAAAGAAAAACGGGCAAAATATCAGTATGTATTTTATCGTCACATATTACGAAAATGGACAAAAAGCTATTCTTCAAATTGCACACGATTTTCATCACAAGTCGTACCACTATAACGATCTTCATCCACAACACTGTACATATATTTCAGAGGAAAAGGCAGCTTAGGTGTAGCAACAAGACATCAAAATGTTGAAACAAAGGAAAAGCTACTGCGTCACCGACACGAAAGGAGAACCTGAAAGGAGAACACTGGGCTCGTAACTTAGGCTGGCTGGATGTTGTGATCCTTGAAGTATACAGTATTAAGTAAAGCCAAAGCCACACACACACAGACAGTTACCTGCTTTAAGGACTTTAAATTACGTACTTACAATCAGGTCGAGTTCCAAGAAGCCATTCATTCAAAAGTTCTAGCTCTAGATCAAACCCAGAAAAGAACAATAATATGTGATTTCATCTAGACATAAAATGCTACTATGTAAAAATGAATACTGTAACATTATTGAACTGAATATATGAATTTTGCCAAGAGCTGGGACCCGGAAGGCCATTCAGCACCTAGATGCCATTGGGCAAAAGTGTAAAAATTAAAGAAATCGGACAGCAAGATATAAGAAAGTTATCAGTAATGAATGTATGGTAAAGGCTAAAAGGCAAACACATCAAGTGGCAGATGACACGGGAAAGGCCTCCAAAGTAATGCCTATAGTTCACAGTGTGAGGTTCACTGGTAGCGATGGATGCCACGGGGTAAACAACATTAAAAATAAACGGGTAAACTCAATACTGTATGAAAGCACTCATACCTTAAGCAAATGCTTTTATCTTTGAAAGTTTATAAGTATGGGATTGCATGCATGTTTAAAAGCCCTCGGTAACCATTCCCATAAATCTTAATCGATACACTTTCTTCTTTTGTACTATGTCAAATTATTTTCTGATGAAACTTTGCAAAATTAATGACTTCACTTAATCCAAGAATATTTAAAAAAGCATTATATTAATATGCATACATTACCAGACCACTTCATGTAACATTTCTGTCCAAACAAAGTAAACATTATTAAAAGTGTGCATTTTTTCTAATTACATGGCGCACCCTTTTTTACACATTAATTGCTCCACAATACAATAATGTTCAGTCCATACAACCTAAGGTTACAGTTTGTAAAAGACATGGTTTTTCAATACAATATATAACATGGCTACAAAAAAATTCAAAAATAAACAAAAGGTACTATAGAATTAATTCACATAAAATTTAGTCTGAGTAACACAATTTGACTTGACTATACATCGTTCTTCAAGTTGTAAAAATATCAACGGGTCAGAAGTGGTGAGCATAATAGTTTAGCAGAGCAAATGAGCAATGAACTGTAATTATACTGGGTCATGAAAACTAGCTAAATAAGCACCAATATAATAATGGTGCTTTGCAACATAGTCAGTATTAAAAATTCAATGGCGTCTTAATCTTAGCTGCAAAACTTAACTTCTGCTGTCTTCAAAACTTCAAAATTTTATTATCTGCAAGTTATTTCGTTTTATCAAGTTTTACTCAGAATTTTTTTCCACTACAGTAAGACAAAAATGGTCCTATGTAATAAATCGCTAATTCATTTTCCCCTCTTAAAATTTTCAACTATGGCAAGAGAAAAAAAATATATTCTGGCCCAGCTTTCAGCTCTTGAATGAATCTATTCCTCTTCTAAAATTACTTTATTTAGAAACCTGGCTCAATAATCTAATTACATTAAAAGAACATGAGCATTTAACAAGGAGTTTTCCATAATCAAGTGCCATAAAAAAATCCAATAATCTGATACTTTACACAAATTTATCCTGTTTCAGATAATGAATGGTACAATAATGCAATACTGTATTAGGTTAACAAAGTCCATAACAGAGGGTATAGAACATAACATAGCAAGTAATAATTTACAAGGAAGATAAATTCAATTAAATTTCATCAATGATAACACAGCTACGTAATAATTTCAGTTCACATGACATACTGTGTATACTGGGCAATTAATATTTAATACTTATGTGTATCATGACGCGGCCGTCAACTCACTCGGATATAATAAAATATTGCCCCAGTTGACAAACAGTTGGCAATGTCTGATTTAGACAATAAAGGTTTATCACCAAGAGTTTAAATGATCGATGGGCATTCCGGCCCACAACAACAAGAAAGCCTTCCTTGTGGCATTCACTGACGATAGCTTTTAATATTTCATTCCACGTATCGAGAACCAACCCAATAAAAGAGCTAGAACTTCTGTTAATGAGAGACGCAAGTATCTTTTGGGCTACTTCGTACGATCATACTGTAATTAACTAAATGGTTTTGAAATCAGATACCAATATTTTGCAACAGGAATCACCATACAATTAGACAGTACACTTAAAACAATTAATAACCTCTACCAACAAGGCTATATATGTTTAAAAAATGGGTCACAAATATAAATCACAGAAAAATCAGAAAAAAATAACAAAAATAATGATTATTTCTGATATAACAAACTTTTCCCATCCTCTTCATTCATATATTTTTCAATAAATTTCTTTTCTTCCTCTTAAATTTCTCCTTGCTTTTATACATTCCAATTAAAGTATAAACTATGAATTACATAATTATCTTACAAATATAACACTCGTATTTTCCAATCTTAAAACTCCGGCTAAATATTGATAAATGTACTGAACATAGTTGTTTTCAACTCAAGCACAAATTGTCAATTAAAGTTCTGCTTTTAGCTAACAAATTTCATACAAATCTTGAATTTAAAATAAACAAATTATACATATAACTCATATAGTTTCTCTAAATGGCTGAAATATGTTATTTTTATTAGTAAAATAAATTTTTGAATATACTTACCCGATAATCATGTAGCTGTCAACTCCGTTGCCCGACAGAATTCTATGGAGGGATACGCCAGCTATCACAATACTAGAAGGGGGTGTACTTACCAGCGCCACCTGTGGCCAGGTACTCAAGTACTTCTTGTTGACACCTCCTCAATTATTCCTCGGTCCACTGGTTCTCTATGGGGAGGAAGGGAGGGTCGATTAAATCATGATTATCGGGTAAGTATATTCAAAAATTTATTTTACTAATAAAAATAACATTTTTCAATATTAAACTTACCCGATAATCATGTAGCTGATTCACACCCAGGGGGGTGGGTGAAAACCAGTGTACAAGATTAAAGGATAGCTAAGTATCCCGTATTTCATATAATCAGTTATCCACAATAACAATGAAATAATAAGTACCTGGTAAGGAAGTCGACTTGAACCGTTACTCTGCCTTTAATAAGATCGTCTTCCTTACTGAGCGCAGCGTTCCTCTTGGGAGGCTGAATCAACTCAAAGGTGCTAAAGTATACAGGGCTGCAACCCATACTAAAGGACCTCATCACAACCTTTAACCTCGGCGCTTCTCAAGAAAGAATTGACCACCCGCCAAATCAACAAGGATGTGGAAGGCTTCTTAGCCGACCGTACAACCCATAAAAAGTATTCAAGAGAAAGGTTAAAAGGTTATGGGATTATGGGAATGTAGTGGCTGAGCCCTCGCCTACTACTGCATTCGTTGCTACGAATGGTCCCAGGGTGTAGCAGTACTCGTAAAGAGACTGAACATCTTTGAGATAGAATGATGCGAACACTGACTTGCTTCTCCAATAGGTTGCATCCATAACACTCTGCAGAGAATGGCTCTGTTTGAAGGCCACTGAAGTAGCCACAGCTCCCACTTCATGTGTCCTTACCTTCAGCAAAGCAAGGTCTTCTTCCTTCAGATGAGAATGTGTTTCTCTAATCAGAAGCCTGAATAGTAAGAAACTGAGTTCTTAGAACTTGGAAAAGAAGGTTTCTTGATAGCACACTATAAGGCTTCTGATTGTCCTTGTAAAGGTTAAGACCTTTTTAGATAGTACCTAAGAGCTCTAACTGGGCAAAGTACTCTCTTCAGACCATTCCCCACCAAGTTGGACAGGCTTGGGATCTCGAACGACTTAGGTCAAGGACGTGAAGGAAGCTCGTTTAGCAAAAACCGAGCTGCAAGGAACATGTAGCCGTTTCAGATGTGAAAACAATGATCCTGCTGAAGGCGTGGATCTCACTTACTCTTTTAGCTGTTGTCAAGCACACGAGGAAAAGAGTTTTTAATGTGAGGTCCTAAAAAGAGGCTGATTGGAGAGGTTCAAATCTTGATGACATAAGGAACCTTAGGACCACGTCTAGATTCCAGCCTGGAGTGGACAACCGACGTTCCTTTGAGGTCTCAAAAGACCTAGGGAGGTCCTGTAGATCTTTGTTGGTGGAAAGATCCAAGCCTCTGTGGCGGAAAACCGCTGCCAACATACTTCTGTAACCCTTGATCGTAGGAGCTGAAAGGGATCTTACTTTCCTTAGATAAAACAGGAAGTCAGCAATCTGGGTTACAGTGGTACTGGTTGAGGAAACTGCATTGGTCTTGTACCAGCTACGGAAGACTTCCCCTATAGACTGATAGATACTGAGAGTGGATGTTCTCCTTGCTTTGGCAATCGCTCTGGCTGCTTCCTTTGAAAAGCCCCTAGCTCTTGAGAGTCTTTCGAAAGTCTGAAGGCAGTCAGACGAAGAGCGTGGAGGATTGGTGTACCTTCTTTTTAAGTGAGGTAGACTTAGAAGGTTCACTCCTAGAGGAAGAGTCCTGGGAATGTCGACCAGCCATTGCAGTACCTCTAAGAACCATTCTCTCGCGGGCCAGAGCGGAGCCAACCAACGTCAGCCGTGTCCCTTTGTGAGAGGAGAACTTCTGAAGTACCCTGTTGACAATCTTGAACGGCGGGAATGCATACAGGTCGAGATGGAACCAATCCAGCAGAAAAGCATCCACGTGAACTGCTGCTGGGTCTGGAATCGGAGAACAATACAACAGGAGTCTCTAGGTTATCGAGGTAGTGAACAGATCTATGGTTGGCTGACCCCACAGGGCCCAAAGTCTGCTGCAAACATTCTTGAGAAGGGTCCACTCTGTGGGGATGACCTGACCCTTCCGTCTGAGGTGATCTGCCATGACATTCATACCGCCCTGAATGAACCTCGTTACCAGTTAGCTTTCGATCTTTAGACCAGATGAGTAGGTCCCTTGCGATCTAGAACAACTTCCACGAAAGAGTCCCTCCCTGCTTGAAGATATAAGCCAGGGCTGTGGTGTTGTCAGAGTCCACCTCCACCACTTTGTTAAGCTGGAGGGACTTGAAGTTTATCAAGGCCAGAATAACCGCCAACAACTCCTTGCAATTGATGTGAAGTGTCCTTTGCTCCTGATTCCAAGTTCCCGAGCATTCTTGTCCGTCCAAAGTCGCACCCCAGCCCGTGTCTGATGCGTCCAAGAGGAGACGGCGGTTGTGTTTCTGAACAGCCAAAGGTAGACTTCCTTGAGAAGAAAGCTGTTCTTACACCACGCGAGAGAAGACCTCCTCTCTTCGGAAACAGGACTGAGACCGTCTCTAGCGTCATGTCCTTTATCCAGTGAGCAGCTAGATGATACTGAAGGGGGGGGAGGTGGAGTCTCCCTAACACGATGAACAGGGCCAGCGATGAAAGTGTCCCTGTTAGACTCATCCACTACCTGACTGAGCATCGGTTCCTTCTCAGCATGCTCTGGATGCATTCTAGGGCTTGGAAGATCCTTGGGGCCGACGGAAAAGTCCGAAAAGCTCGACTCTGAAGATCCATACCCAAGGAGACAATGGTCTGGGATGGGACGAGCTGAGACTCCTCAAAATTGACCAGGAGGCCCAGTTCCTTGGTCAGATCCATAGTCCATTTGAAAATCTCCAGACAGCGACGACTTGTGGGAGCTCTTAAAAGCCAGTCGTCTGACGGAGCCGGACACAAGATCATGGTACTGCTGCACAGTCTGTGAACTGTCAATCATGGGCAAGCGAGGAAGTACAGTGACAACCCGAATCTGTCTAGACTGTCTGGGTCGTACAGACAAACTCCTTATCGGGTTGCTGAGGTTGCCGCACTGCGTCACAACAAGTCACTTCTGTTGGTTGTTGAACGTCTTCCCCGTGACACATTGACTCCGTAAACAAAAAATCCTCTAACAAGGACTAAGCTTGGACTGCATGTCTTGTAACACAGCTCAAGGTCTATGGGAGCAGGTGTGGTAACAGACGGGATTAGCGACTGAAGTGGAACCATTACCTTCCCTGGAAGCATGTTATGCTTAAATAAAAGTCCATAGGAGGCTATGCAGCTAAAGGCTCCCTCCAAATGACAGAGTCCTCAAGGGAATATCAGAAGGAGGGAGAAAAGAACTTTCTCATCTACAGGGACCATATCCTAGAAAAGCTAAGTTCTCTCAGTGAGGGTTCACTGGTGCAAAAGCAGCAGACTAGAAGGCAACGTTATGAAACTGCTTGACAGTCTAGTGAGTTGGCAACAACCAAAGATGTGTGACTGAGAAGCATGCGGTAAGGTATGCAGAGCATGTAGTATGCAGAGTATGCTGTATGCAGAGCATGCTGTATGTAGAGCATGTTGTATGCAGAGCATGCTGAATGCAGAGCATGCTGTATGCAGAGCATGTTGTATGCAGAGCATGCTGAATGCAGAGCATGCTGTGTGCAGAGCATGTTGTATGCAGAGCATGCTGTATGCAGAGCATGCTGTATGTAGAGCATATTGTATGCAGAGCATGCTGAATGCAGAGCATGCTGTATGCAGAGCATGTAGTATGCAGAGCATGCTGTGAGCAGAGCATGTAAGGTAAGCAGAGCGTGTGCATGGCGTTTAACATTTCTCAGAAATTCCATGACCAGTGCTAGAGTGCTTTATGCATGCTTGCATGGGGTTTTAATATCAACATAATATATACCTTACATTCATAACTCATGATTCATATTTTTGCCATATTTTGCGATATTGTTAAAAATATATTGCCAGGAATACAAATATATTTTTATAAGTAATACAAATAACCTCCATTATCATAGGTTTGAAAATGGAGGAGAGGTATGCTGAACAGCAGAGTCAGAACGAGCTGGAACAACAATAGTTGTGGTTTCCTCTTCAAGACTCTGTTGAGGGAACACCTGAGGCTCAGTCTGCAAAGGCTGATCAGAAGAAGGTAGGCTCATGGGTGGAGGAGGCTGACTCCTGGCATGAGTGGCTGAACTCAAGGGTTGCGCTTGCTGAGTGGTTGGCGGATGCGCAGTAGCAAGTTCCTGAGGAACGAGTTGAGGTTCCTGCGGTGTGAGCTGAGAGCGAAAAGGTAGTGGCTGCGCAGAACGCAGTAAAAATCTCGCAAGTTGAGGCTCCTGAGGCGCAAGGCTAAGGTGTTGAGGTGCTTGCCTTGAGGAGGGTTGAGCTCGCTGCAGCGAGAGCTGAGGAGACTGACTCATGGACGGGAGAGGTTGTTGTACCTCAACCGAGTGTTGCATCACTGGTGGAGCAGCAAGTGGAGGCGGAGGAAGAGAGGTATAATCCTCCTGATCCCATTGTAAAAGTTGCCTTAAGGAAGGCGGAGGCTGAACACCACTGGGAACAGCAAACTCAGAACGTGGCTCAACATCGTACGCCTGGCAGGTGGAACTGCGATCAGGCGGAGCGAGCGCAGGCGGAGGGAGTGTAGGCGGAGGCGGAGGCGCAACACTCTCAGCCCGACACTCACGCATCAAGTCCGAAAGCAGTGCTTGCATGGACTGTAGTAGAGTCCACTTGGGGTCGGCAGAAACTACAGTAGGCTGAGGTAAAGCCTTAACAGTCGAGCTCTGTTGTGGCAGAACCTTACTCCTCTTAGGCGGAGTGCATTCAACTGATGACTGAGGAGAGTCAGAGCTAACCCAATGACTGCATCCGGGTTGTTGAACTCTAACTTCGTACGTCTGGCATAGGTCTGGACTTTACGTTTAAGAGGTCTTGAGACCTGAGACCAGCGTTTTCTCCCCTAAATTTCTTCTGCAGACGAGCAAAATAAGGGCTCAATCGTCTGCGGGTGGGAGTGACGGTCTCGGTAAGACACGCCCACAACCACCGAGGATACTTCTGTGCGCCGATCAAGGCCTGCTGAACCCTTCTGCCCTTCGACATTGCTTCTCCCCTGGGCTTGGGAGCTTGCAAGAGGTCCCGGACTGGGAGGACGACTGGCGCGCACAGAAGTACCCTCACGCACAACACTGAACTTTGCGCTAATCACTTATCACTTTGATTTTCTGTTTGCACTTATTTCACTGAACTCGAAACTTTAAGTGGTTTGTACCTGAAACACGCAATTCTATCCTTTCTCAAAAGTTAGTAATTGCGAAAACAGAATTACAATGTAACAGAAAAATCTAATGAAAGATAAATAATTCAGTGGCTGGAAAGAGACTAAACACTAGATCACTCTAGAAACGTTTACCTTCTTCCCCTAAAGAGACTAGGGAGAAGAGTAAAAACGATAACAACGTTATTCGTACGCCTGGCAGGCTTGAATGAAACGTTTATTCTCCTCTTTCTCCCTCCGTCTCTATCTCTCTCTCTCTCTCTCTCTCTCTTGACTTAGAACCTGAGAGAAGAGCCCAATCATATATATCGTTAAAACATATTATTGTTAAAGGAAAAAACTGAAATATTTCCCAAAATGAAAAGTTCCTTTATTAGGATTAAAACCATTAAGTTAAGAAAGAATGAACAAAACGCTAGACACGGTTACTCTTACTGCAACGTGAAACCGTGAAAACTCTTTCTCTATCGTAACGATAGAGTGCAAGTTGAACGTTCTGAACGTCAACAACTGCAGAGACAAAACAAAACGTTAGTTCAACTTTGAAAACAGTACTAGACTATCAAAGAAATTCTTTCAAAGACATTAAAATAGCATAATATGTTAACAGGTAAAACCGAAATGACGGGCTCAATGTTAATTAACTTCGGTACCAAGAAAAGACCGCCTACTATTAGGAAGGTCGAATATAAACAAATATAAAAATTAATTTTAATAAGTTTATAATAAAAGGAAGTTAATCGAAGAGGCCTATAAGAGGCGGAGAGATATAAAATAAATCTATAACTTTTGTTACAAAATTAAGAAAGAGAGTCTATACTCTCTTAGACACCAACACTTCCGTCTAAGGGAAGGGTCGGCCATTGAAAGGTGAAAGAGAGTTCATACTCTCTTCGACACCATAATTAATCAAATTAATTCCAAAAGCTAACTAAGCTAATATAGAAGTTTCCAGTAAAGCGACAGCCGAAATCAAAGAGAAATACTTCACCAAAGTCGTGAAAATACTCCAAGAACATAAGCGTATCCCAGAACGTCTTGCCGGAAGCACGACAGAGGAATAATTGAGGAGGTGTCAACAAGAAGTACTTGAGTACCTGGCCACAGGTG
This sequence comes from Palaemon carinicauda, assembly GCF_036898095.1. Lineage (NCBI taxonomy): Eukaryota > Metazoa > Arthropoda > Malacostraca > Decapoda > Palaemonidae > Palaemon > Palaemon carinicauda. Next base: position 24,858,824 of record NC_090756.1, read on the forward strand.
GCGCTGGTAAGTACACCCCCTTCTAGTATTGTGATAGCTGGCGTATCCCTCCATAGAATTCTGTCGGGCAACGGAGTTGACAGCTACATGATTATCGGGTAAGTTTAATATTGAAAATGGTACATTACGTACGGTATACAGTATAAAGCCTAACTGCAGTACTAATATGCATTGCAAAATGTGAAACTAATTAAAAACTTCTACATGAAATTCATTTACAATTAAGAAATAACCATGTACAAATACAATGATGAATAATCAGGCGTTTCAAATTACCGTTATTTGTACAAGCATCGTCAATAAAATTTCTCTCTAGTCCAAGGCTCAAGTCCTGCACATCTGCCATGTTCTAACATCCATGTCTTCTTCTTTCTTTACAAGCTTGTCCCTGTTTTGTTCTAACTTTCACGTGTGTCAAGAAATGCAGAGTACAGGAAGCTGCAACATATGTAATTTGGGGTGGAAGAGGGCGTATCAAGCCACAAACATAGTTATGTATTTCCTTTAACCCTTTTATCCCCAAAGGACGTACTGGTACGTTTCACAAAACTCATCCCTTTACCCCCATGGACATACTGGTACGTCATTGCAAAAAACTGCTATTTACATTTTTTTTCATAATTTTGATAATTTTTTGAGAAACTTCAGGCATTTTCCAAGAGAATGAGACCAACCTGACCTCTCTATGATGAAAATTAAGGCTTTTAGAGCAATTTTAAAAATATTTACTGCAAAATGTGCTTGAAAAAAAATAACCCCTGGGGGGTTAAGGGCTGGAAAGTTCCAAATAGCCTGGGGGTAAAAGGGTTAAGGGATACAATACACTCATAAATGGTGAAATCATTCACTCCCATACAGGGAAGAAAGTACAGATGGACACAGGAATTCCTCGCACACCACACTCTGAGGAACGACACCTTGTCACACCCTTACTGTGAAGTGAAAAACCAAACAGATAGTTGGGGGCTATGAGCCACCGCCCGGAGAAAAGCTCTGAGCATTCTACGGAACGGAAACAGAGATGGCATCGGCGGGACTCTTTGCTCGGTACGGGTGCACTTCCTCGGCGAGGTGTCCAAGGAATCCTGTGTCTACTATACATAATACTCTAATGTACAATGAACTCTTTGTCGGTTCCTATCATTAATACAGTATCGCCTACAGCAATTGAGTATTTCATTATGTCTGAATTCAACTTATGGCATGTTTGATTGTAAACTTACTTCTCAGCAAAAAGAAAAAAAAAAGTAATGTCCTTTTCTTCAGATATGTCTAAAATTAATGGCCTTTCCTTCAGCTATGTAAGATCCATGTCCTTTCTTTCAGCTTTGTAAAATCAATGTCCTTTCTTTCAGCCCTATTTTACATATAAAATTCCTTCACCAAAAGTCTAAAATCAATGTCCTTTCCTTCAGCTAAGTCTGCAATCAATGTCCTTTCCTCCAACTAAGTCTAAAATCAATTACTTTTTTTCAGCTAAGTCTAAAATCAAAATAACTTACAGTCTCAATGCCTAATAAAATTTTTTCGTAAGAATTTTAATCACCCCTAATTATGTTAGTCGCAACTCTCAACTAAATTCCCTAATTTGATTAAGAACTATAAACTTCAAGCCTGCACTTCAGTAGGACACTTGCATTTCCAAAACTATGACCTAGTTTTAAAATTTTTACAGAAGTTCTTAAAATAAATATTTAGCTTTGGCTAAACTGTACATTTTACCATTTTGATGGCATATCTGATTTTCTGTTTTTCCTCTGGAGAATGTTCCAAATATGTCCCCCATATACATTTACAGCATGTGGGTGGTGGGTGCCACTGCCAACACTTTGGCATTTGTACAACTACGGGATTTTGTAGGATGAACTCAAGTTATTTTACTTACTTTTAAGGGCTGACTTTCTGATCCTATACAGCAGGGGAACCCTACTTTCTACAGGATCTTCACAGTCATTTTATCATGAGCGTTCCAAGGCATTCAGCATTTCACACCGAATATTGCTCGTTTATTGTCAAATCCACACTATCGAAGAACTTAGCAAACAAGAAAGTCTTTAGTTTCGTCTTGAAAGCCTTAAAATCTTCAGTCTTTCGGATGTATAGTGGGAGCTTGTTGTATAGTCTCCGGGCTGCATACTTAAAAGGCTCTAGAGCCTACAGTAGACATATATCAAGGCTCCATTAATTTGAAACCATTTATAACTATTCTCATGTTAACATGATTTGCTGGCTGCATAATATGTGGCAATTCTTTTAGATATTAAGGACATCTGGTTCTGATAACTTGATGGCATATTATACATAATTTTGGTACTTCTTTATATAAACAATGTATCGAAGATGATAGCCAACAGACTTTACTTACTTTATTTATTTGGGCATTGAAAGAGATACTCCTAGATCGCAAACTTTACTAGATATCAAGGCAGAGTTGTTATTTGAATATCATCCAAGTTTCTTATGATGTTTTTCTTTCCAACCACCATTAACTCAGTTTTATTTTAATTTAAATTTTGTTGTTTGATTGTCATTCATTCCATAATAATGAAAAGAATCCAGGTTAGAGTTTCAGAAGTGTCCTCTACATCATTTATGGAAAGTAAAATTGGGTATCATCTGCAAATAGTTTGAACTTCACTCCATGCCTTTGTAGTATTTTTGACAAATCAATAGTTCAGATACAGAATAAAATTGGGCCCAATAGACACACCCAAATGTACCGCTCTGTTTAATAATGAATAAGAGTTTCCAATTTGCACACAGTAATTTCTGTCAACCAAGTAGTCTTTTAGGTACTCAAAAGCTTGATCTTCAATATCGATGGATCGTAGATCATTCAGTAGCAGTTCATGCCCAACTGTATCAAAAGCAGCACTAAGATCAAGTAATATTAAAAGACCACATTTGTTTTCATCCATCATTTCCAGCCATGTCATTTACAACAGAACAGATAGCCATCTACATACAATAATAATTTGGTAATTGAACGTATTGTTATCTTGACACCAACAACCAAACTAAATCAGTGACTGTGGTAAATATATATCACAGTAATTCAGACTTAAAATAATTGCTTCACCACTGAAGATCACCAAACTGGAAGAGGGGTGTTTTGAACAAATTGTTAGGAAAGGTGTGCAGTTTAGAGAAATATTAGCAGTGCCGTAAATGGACTTAACTGATCAAAAAAAGATTGAAACCAAAAACATTTCAAAACATTTTCATAGCTAAGAATGAGTTATCTTTTGTACTACAATACTTTTTTTGGGGGGGAAAATTTTTCTTTGAAATCTAACAATGCTAGTCAAAAACAATATCTGAAATGAAAATGTTCCACACTGCAAGTACACAGTATCTTTGTTTACCCTCTTACACAGTAGATGTTGCTTGGATAGTACATGAGTCACTATGTTATAAGAATGAGTGATTAACACAAAACATCTGATTCCTGCTTTTTCCTATCAGACTATCTCATCACAGATCTGGTCTGTGGAATTTAGCCATCTCTACAAAGGATGACTGACCCTTTTTCCTTCTGCAGTATTCTGATTTTCCTAAATCCTACGATCTTCGGTTTTCCAAGAGATTGTTATGTCAGGAAGTACCTTTCTTTAATTTTTCTAGTTGTCTTAATTACTGTAGTTGAATTTTGCATAAATTATGTCTTTTCGTTCTCCCCAACTTCGTCCCTGGCTTAATAAATGTCTGGTAAACTTCCTTCAAAATTTGGCGTTGGATTTCATAGTAAATATAAAGACTAGCATTAATCATAATTGTCACTCGGGATTATATGGACAAATGCTAAGTTAAAAAAGGCATACTTACGATAACTAAACGGAGAACTCGGGTGAAATACTATCAAATATATTTAAACAACTAATAGAAATCTAATTCACCCTAAAATAAAAGAAATACAGAAGCTTCACAATTCTTTAAGATTCAATTTTGTGAAAAGAAGGATATATATTATATAAATATGTATATAAGCAGTTTTTAAGAGACGAAAAGCATTTTATAAAATTCCAAAAGCAAACAACAATATTTTCTAATTTACACTCTTTACATACGAGATCCTTGCTTTAACAGAGGCTTAGTGCGTTTCCACAAATTTATTAACTGTAGCCGGTTGCTTCCAATTTTTTAAAAGGAATACAACCGGGGAATCCAATGACCATGATGTGTACAATGAACCTAGATGTTTTAAACATATTTGATCGTACTAATATATATATATATATATATATATATATATATATATATATATATATATATATATATATATATATATATATACTGTATATATATATATATATATATATATATATATATATATATATATATATATATATATATATATATATATATATATATATATATATATATATATAATCTATAAGAATGAAAAAGATAAATTTAGCATATCGTCACCCTCATAAACTAATTGCCTATGTCATTTTCTCCCCTTGTTGGGAAATAAAAAAACCTTCTCATTTCCTAATTTTTATATCATTGTGTTGAGCTTCAATTCACAAATTCTGATTAAAAAATTCTTCTATTAAGAATTTGTGAATTGAAACTCAACACAATGATATAAAGAATTAGGAAATGAGAAGGTTTTTTTTTATTTCTCAACAAGTGAAGAAAATGACTTAGGCAGTTAGTTTATGAGGGTGACGATATTTTCATATTCTATAAGTCGAATCTAAAGGAGTTGTACGACACAACTCGTCACACACTAAGGCTCGTTAAGCAAAGTGTTACTGTCCCTTCTGATATACAAGCTAGTTCTTAACTACAGATCCCCAAATAACACAGCAGGTTTACCAAGCTGTAAACTGCAATTTCTTTTAAGACTTGACAACATCAATTCTACTTCGTTATTTCTTTGCGTACCTTTGAAGTGATTACCGACAAAAGACAATTATAAATACATAATAGGTATTTATGAATACCAAATCAAATACACGAAATTCTAAGCTACTTGAAATCATTTCTTTTCCTCACTGAATTAATTTTCCCCGTTGGAGTCCTTGGGCTTGTAACAATCTGCTTTTCCAACTAGGGTTGCAGCTTAACTAGTAATAACAATAATAATAATACCCCTTAATATGTACAGTATACAGTATCTATAATTATATATAAATTTCTATTTTTATATGTATACATTTCATCTATAACCACACTACGTCGTCATGACTTGCCAACGAGCACCATCAAAAATACGGGTCGAGTCAATAAGAAAACCACCTCTGTGTGCTAAAGCGGATATTCGTGTGATTCCTTTGGTATAAAACTATAAATGACATTCGTATGTACAACAAACCTGCATTCAAATGCAAGCATATAGCCTTTGGAAAAAAAAAAAAATCAACAACTGGTAGTGACGCTTATCCCTGCGGTTTGCAAACCAACTAAAAAATTCAAGTAGGCAACCAAAGACACGAGAGTGTTGGCTACTTTACTTTGAAAACGCTGAGATCGGAATTGGTTCGCGAACGGCAAGGAGAAGAGTCACAGCTGCTATCACAGGTGTATACCTGTGAATAATCATGTACTTTACAGGTATTATTATAAAATGCCCATCCAAGACTTTCAACGTACAGACTACTCTTCCTTGGTTGACCAGTAATAATCAGTGCAACATTTTACAAACTTTACAACTCAAGACATTAGAATTATGTGTTTCTATGAGATTCTGCAAATCCGACAGCATCTAATAAAATAAATTTCAAATTTAAGTTCGTCATTATACACTGCTTTCAAGCGAGATAAATTTATCAACACTCACTTATGCAGACTACAAAAGTTAAGCCAATGAGAGCTCTGAACTTCATTCAAACTGAATAGAAAGGTTTTTAAGTGCTTCGTATGATAGAATCATATTGCATGTCAAGTAAAAGCATAATAGCCTTTCATCAGTTGGAAAAATTAAGCTGTTTAAAAGCATATTGCAAACAAACGCATTACTTAAGCCCATTCCACACGAGTGACAGATGCAAGTGGGCACTCTGATTCGCCCGTAATCCTCTCGCTTTGAAACAGTGTTACCAGATCAAACAGTCAAAGGCAGGTGAACCTGATCCAGTACCACAACAACGAGGACTTTGTGGTTTCCTCGTTTATGAAGTCATCTAAACTCGTGATTTGCATCCACCCACAAAACGGGTAACAGCGTACGCCCACCGTGCATTCGCCCCTCGCGTGGAAGGGGCTTTACTCATTAATTTTGCCCTATTGTTAAATTATCTCCACATCTTTGTAAAATATCACTACTGTATCAGGTAGCATGAAGCCATACTGCATCAGGTTTTGCAAAGGGGTTAAATAGAGGGTTAATATAACCCAAAGGATAACAGCAGTGACTACTTAATATCAAGAGAATAAATTTCTTTAAATTACACGTCAAACAAAGTAATTTCTAAAATATGTATAATGATATAACTTGGAGAAAAAAATACTGTACATATATTCACGGTGGAGACACAAGGATCACGACCACTGAAGAGAATTATCTGGGGACTGTACGCTCGGTGCATTCTGCATGACAGTAAAAGAAGAGTTAGGCTGGACGGGAGGCACAGCACTGTACGTCATCCCGTTAGAAGGGCTCTGCGTGACCCTGGCGAATGCAGAACTTGGAGAGTTTTGAGAACTAGAAGCCAGCGTCAACGCACCTCTGGCTGGTTCCGAACTCTCCCATTCCATCAGAGCGTCACTGAGGAGAGTTTGTAGGTCGACTGGCCCAGAAGAGCCCTCCTGATCTGTACATTCACATTTTGCAAGAACGTTTCTCAGCATCTGCAGTTTGTTGGTGCATATGACAACGCAACAGGAGTCATCCTCCCTTTTTAAAACCAAGTTTAGACTTGAGCCATGGCCTTGTCTCCCATCAACAGAACCACAGTGACTGTGAGGAATTTGTTGATCTTGCCTCACATCAGAACCACAGTGACTGTGTGGAATCTGTTGGTCTTGCCTCACATCAGAACCACAGTGACTGTGAGGAATTTGTTGATCTTGCCTCACATCAGAACCACAGTGACTGTGAGGAATTTGTTGATCTTGCCTCACATCAGAACCACAGTGACTGTGAGGAATTTGTTGATCTTGCCTCACATCAGAACCACAGTGACTGTGAGGAATTTGTTGATCTTGCCTCACATCAGAACCACAGTGACTGTGAGGAATTTGTTGATCTTGCCTCACATCAGAACCACAGTGACTGTGAGGAATTTGATCCTGCCTCACATCAGAACCACAGTGATTGTGTGGAATTTGTTGATCTTCTGTCCTAGTTTCATGATGGTGACAATGATAATCTACCTTGGTCTGCGATTGTTGACTTAAGTCTGGAAGTTGGTGCTGGACAGACTCTGAAAATTGATGAGGCTGGGAGAGATCTGCTTTTTGTTGGTAGTGTTTGCCGTCCGAGCTTAGACTCTGAAAAACTGATTCTGTAACCTGTAGATCTCCTTTATCCTCACAGGAATTATGCTGCGTGCTATCCTTATCAGATGGCGCATGGTTGTACTTCAGGTGAGACCCTGAGGAACTCAAATGAGACTCATGTGTTTGAAAGTCTAGATTTGACAACCCCTGACTATTTTGGTGAAAAGAAGAGGCAGATGATTGATCTGAGAGCAAAGGGTACTTTGGAGATACATTACTAGATGATAACAATACGTTATGGCACGAGGGATGATTACTATTCTGAGAATTTGAAGAGCAATAATGGGAGGCCTGAGTAGTGTGCGTCACAGGTGCTCCAGACGAGTTTGGTGAGCAGCCACTTTGATATGAAGCTACTGGTGACTGAGGACCTGAACAACATCCCTTTGTCTTCAAGGAAGATGGACAAGCTAAGGAAGCAACAATGTCTCTGGTAGAATCGCACCAGGACCTTGTTTCGGACTTCCCTTGCCTGCAACAAGTGGAGGTTGATGAACTACCCGATGATGCGCTAAAGTCTGAAGTCTGAGGCGAGGACCCCATACAGCAGGACTTCCCTTTACTTAACTGCCTACAGTACTCCTGTTGTTGAGCTGCTTCTTGCTTGCCCTTCGTACTACAACAAGACGATGGCTCGTTCTTTTCGCTATGGATATCATTTTTCATATTTAATTGATTATCAGGAGGAACATGCTGATGATGCTGCTGTACCATTAGACCAATTGGAGTCAAGGAGGAGGATCCAGAAGCAACTGGTGATGGCTGGGGAGTGAATCCTCTCGACAAGTTACCACTACTTGACTGCGAATGAGCAGATAGGTTAGGAAGGCTTCCCATATCATCCGTCAGCAGAGCTTCAATCATATTCGGAGAGGAGAAGGGGAAATCTGTAGATATATCGAATGCCTGATCAATGGAAGTACTATCACTACCCAGACTTACAGGTTGGCTCATCCCATTCTCTCCACACTTTCCATTACCAAAGATAGAATGCGTAAGTGGATAGCTGATCAGATCCGACATGGATGGAGACGCTAAGTTGCTCATGTCGTCTAAGTTGGACAACCCCGTAAAAGATGACGACGAACTCTGTCCTCCTGAAGGACCAGGAAGTAAGTTTTCTAAACTATGCTGCGATGATCTTTGGGACGATGCTATAGTGTGCGAAGATGCAGAGGAATCCATGCCGACGGTCTCCTGCAAAAACTCGTCTACGGAAATCTGTTGGTCCCGGTGGGTCAACGGCTGTGCACATTCCAGGCTTTCGACTTTGCAATTCTTTTGAAGTTGATCACTGGAAAGACTGGCCTCCGGAACTTGCCCTGAGAATGAAGGCAGACTAAGTGAGTCCGTGGCCGGTCTCGAGTAACCCTCGTTCGGAACTTCTGCCGATATCTGTGGCGGCTTGTTCATCATCTGCGAAACAGCGTTCGAAGCGTGCCGCTTCGCAGGCGCAGCGCCCGACACCTGACGCGCCGATGACGCTTCGTCGTCTATAGCGTTGCACGAACATTCGTTGCCTCTTGAGGGGTCACAGTTGCATGGGTTACACTTGCAGATGTCAGCGTGTGCTGTGATCTTCTCTAACAACCCTCGTTTGTCATTTTCACTGCTCTGGAAGAAAGAATTGAATATATTGACAAATACTGTTTGATACAAATATTGCTTTTCACCTAAGAAGACATACAGTCAGTATACTGTATGGAAAATCTTTATTTAAGGTAAACAAAACACTGAACTTTCTACCTAATAATGTAAGTGCTCTACGTACAGCGCTTACAAACAATTCCGTCTACAGTATTATGGTACAGTATCTGTACTGAGAAAATTGTGTTGCCCTCAACAAAATTGGTTATTTAAAGAACTACATTGAAATGAATTTGTGCAAGATTAATTTACTTACTCCGCATGTTATAGAATAAATTTAGCTTCACTTGAACAAGCTTCTTTCAATTAAGTCTAAAAATACTGTAAAACAAGACGTGCAATGAATAATAAAAAAAATAAGGGAAGTGAAGTATAAGGGATACAATAAACTATATGCCCTACTACACTAATCTCGGATTCCAACAACATTTACTCCTCTGAGCCCATTATTACACAGTTTACGTCCAGTAAATTTTATCCTTTAATTATTTACACATACAAAATGTCAAAATGTGTAAAACTGTATATCTTGGTAGGAGACCCTCCTTCAAACAGGTGGAGTTGAATACTATGGCTGCATCGGCAGAATTCAATTTCTTGTCCAATTTCTCGATTCTACGGACAATTCTCTTTTCAGGGTTGCTACATTCAGCTAGCAAGGTGGCGAAGTTCATCAGGTGGGTGAAGGATACAATTCAGGTTAAGGCTGGATGTAATTAATACAAGTACAAGTAATACTCGAAAATTAAAGCAGGTAAAGTTAGGAATGGATTGCGACGCGTTTTCGAGTATTAATTGTACTTGTATTAATTACATCCAGCCTTAACCTGAATTGTATCCTTCACCCACCTGATGAACTTCGCCAACTTGCTAGCTGAATGTAGCAACCCTGGAAAGAGAATTGTCCGTAGAATCGAGAAATTGGACAAGAAATTGAATTCTGCAGATGCAGCCATAGTATTCAACTCCAAAATGTGTAAAACTCACAAATTTCGGTGTTAAATTATATAAAAAACATTTTTCTTAAAGCACTATATCTAATTTAACTTTCTCGTACTTTCTTAGAGTCGCCTCCCACTTCCTTATTTCGATCCAGGCTTCTCTTCCATATCTGTTTATCCCGCCAACTATAGTCCATTCCTTTTAGCGAGGCAGATTTGCACCGACTTGCAGCGGTACCCTTGTAGCTCGGAAAAGTTTCCTGATCGCTGATTGGTTAGAATTATCTTGTCCAACCAATCAGCGATCAGGAAACTTTTCCGAGCTAAAAGGGCACCGCTGCGAGTCGGTGCAAATATGCCTCGCTAAAAGAAATGGACTATAGAGGGGTTCCTCTTGGAAATCTTTTATAAAACTACAGTGTATATCAACGGAATGCATACTTATTCGGCTATGCTATGTAAGTACTTTCAACTTACTCGGCTAGGCTAAGTAAGTACTTTCAACTTACTCGGCTAGGCTAAGTAAGTACTTTCAACTTACTGGGCTAGGCTAAGTAAGTACTTTCAACTTACTCGGCTAGGCTAAGTAAGTACTTTCAACTTACTCGGCTACGCTAAGTAAGTACTTTCAACTTACTCGGCTAGGCTAAGTAAGTACTTTCAACTTACTGGGCTAGGCTAAGTAAGTACTTTCAACTTACTCGGCTAGGCTAAGTAAGTACTTTCAACTTACTGGGCTAGGCTAAGTAAGTACTTTCAACTTACTGGGCTAGGCTAAGTAAGTACTTTCAACTTACTGGGCTAGGCTAAGTAAGTACTTTCAACTTACTCGGCTAGGCTAAGTAAGTACTTTCAACTTACTGGGCTAAGCTAAGTAAGTACTTTCAACTTACTGGGCTAGGCTAAGCAAGTACTTTCAACTTACTCGGCTAGGCTATGCAAGTACTTTCAACTTACTCGGCTAGGCTAAGCAAGTACTTTCAACTTACTCGGCTAGGCTATGTAAGTACTTTCAAGCCTTACCTACAGAAATTTTGCTATGTGGAAAGTCCTCAACTTAATAGGTTCCAAGAAAATGTTCGTAAGTCAAATGTCAAATCTTTAAAAATTTTGGCCTACGGTAGGCTTCACCTAACTCATGCCTACGATTTTCAGTGGCAAAAGACAACTAATAGTCTTGTTTTATACTGCAAATGCCGTCTTGCTTACTGCCCTAAGTTATATAATAGTTTTACTCCAGTATTTCATTATGAACTTGTGTTACAATATCTGAGATTTAGAATTTAAGTTTGATTTGTGTTTTAATCTTCAAATGTTTTTAATTTGAGGACCTTCTGTGATACTGTAAATGAAATTAAACAAAAAATGAGCCTGGGATTTCCGTTGGAGTTGTGTTTGTATCTCCATATGTTTGCAAGTTGAAGACCTCTACCGTAATAAATAAAACTACCGGTAACCATAAAATTAGAATGGGAATTGAGTGATAAATCATTTTGGTAAGGGATGGGTTTAAGGGGTTAACAGAATATACTCTTCAGTATGCGATATACTTCCAGAGTGGATACATTAAGCACAGATCCCTACCAGGAGACAGGAGGAAAACTTAAGTAATCCAAAGGATCCATGTTATACAGGGGAATATAGTGATTGCGGACAAGAGGATGAATAAAATTTGAGAAGAATAAATAAATGATGACAATAGTGTATCTTCTATTAACGCGCTTTATTCCCATTTCGTATGGGGTAAGCAAGGTTGCCTTCTTTTTGAAGGACTTTGTTTTGGCGGGGATTATGTAACAAACATGTGCGAAAAGCAAGAATCCATGAATACTTGCTGCCCAAAGGAGGGTTAACTCCTAACCTAATAACTCACTGCCTATTCCCTACACGTGGTTGACTAACACGCTAAATAGTTTGAGATACTACCGCTAGAGAGTTAGGGGGTCCTTTGACTGGCCACACAGTACTACATTGGATCCTTCTCTCTAGTTACGGTTCACTTTCCCTTTGCCTACACATACACCGAATAGTCTGGCCTATTCTTTACAGATTCTCCTCTGTCTTCATACCCCTGACAACACTGAGATTACCAAACAATTCTTCTTCACCCTAGGGATTGACTACTGTACTGTAATTGTCCAGTGGCTACTTTCCTCTTGATAAAGGTAGAAGAGACTCTTAGCTATGGTAAGCAGTTCTTTTAGAAGGACACTCTTAAATCAAACCATTGTTCTCTAGTCTTGGAGGTACACTCGGGCACACTATTCTATCTCATTTATCTTCCTCTTGTTTTGTTGAGGTTTTCATAGTTTATATTGGAAATATTTATTCAAATGTTACTGCTTTTAAAATATTTAGTTTTTTCTTGTTTCCTTTCCTCACTGGGCTAATGGGGCCCCTGGGCTTATAGCATCTTGCTTTTCCAACTAAGGTTGTAGCTTAGCATTAACAATAATAATAATAATAATAATAATAATAATAATAACCCACTGTACTCCCTAATACTGTTTCTACTTGGTCTCTATCGCAGTATGTTTTTCTGTCTTTTATTTCAACAAAAGAGGCGTGTTATATTGAACAGTGTACGTCTTGTAAGGGTTATAAATCAAGCAAAAAAAATCCATTTAAATTAATACTTACTGAGGAAAGTGCAGATAGGTTCTGCGAATCTCTGAGCAAATGGCCGACTGTCATGTCATCGGTGGCTTTCACAATGGGAACCTAAAGAATAAGTTATACATTATTTATTTTTATACAACATTCTCAATCAACCTATTAAGACCAATAAATCAGGTTTCTAGACTTATGGGACTTACCTAGATAGCTTTTACTTGAATGTGATGAACTTGGAGAGACACAGTTAACCCTTTTACCCCCCAGGCTATTTGGAAATTTCCAACCCTTAACCCCAAGGGTTATTTTTTTTCAAGCACATTTTGCAGTATATTTTTTTAAATTGCTTTAACAGCTTTAATTTTCGTCATAGAGAGGTCAGGTTGGTCTCATTCTCTTGGAAAATGCCTGAAGTTTCTCAAAAAATTATCAAAAATAGGCAAAAAAAATTTAAAATAGCATTTTTTTGCAAGGACGTACCGGTACGTCCATGGGGGTAAAGGGATGAGTTTTGTGAAACGTACCAGTATGTCCTTTGGGGGTAAAAGGGTTATAGACATTGAACAGCAAAAATCTTTTTGGATCCAAAAAGGTGTTAGCTTTCGCAATAAGGATTCATTAAAGTTAAAAATAAATTGGAACCCAAAATCACTAGTAAAACCTATGAATAATGCCAATATAGTCGGCAAGTTTCAAAGCTGGACATTGAGACAGAGTAACACACCAAAATATTGTCTAGATCTGAAATTAAAGCAAATTTTAAGCTGATACTTCAAGCTACTGTACCTTCATATTTGGGTCACATCTAATGGCCTCTAAATCTAGGAAATCTTGGAGAGTGAGACTCGAATGGTTTTCAGCTCTACCCTCGACTGGTATGATGGCGAAAGCTGAAAATAACCTTTATCTTCACAAGTGTATTATGGAAAACAATATACTTTAGGCAAAAGGGAATAGGAAAATGTACAGTACATAATTCAAATATTAAATCCTTCACTTTATTACAGTTGAATAAATATGACAAATTTGGAATAATTTGTATTTTTCCTAACTATACAAACCTGAAGCACTTTACATATGAGTATTAGTTCGGCGCTAGCTGAAACAAGCCGTTAGAAAGCTTTCGCGATGTGTAACTACTCTCCGCTAGTTAGCGGAGAACAGGACTACTGGGGGAAGGTGATGGTGGGACCAGTATGTGTAAAGAGCTTCAGGTTTTTATAGTTAGGGAAAATCAAAAATTTTAAGTAATTTTTATTTTTCCTAACATACTTACCGAGAACTACTTTCTTTAGGAGTTACTGGTAATCTCCTCTCTATCGACCAGAGTTTTGCGTATGTTACCCCCCACCCCGCTTTCTAAGGAGACCTACCCCCGGCATTAAGGAATGTGCCCCCAGGGTAGGATCAAGGTAGGTCGCTGTCTGGCTGGGTCAGACTCATCATTGAGTTCTATTGAATTAGCACAATGCTAGCAAGGGAAGAGAGGCACTTGGGGAAGGAAGGGAGGGCCATTACCCGAAAGTAGTTCTCGGTAAGTATGTTAGGAAAAATAAAAATTACTTAAAATTTTTGATTTGTTCCAACACGAATACTTACCTCGAACTACTTTCTTTAGGAGACTTACACTTTAGGAGGCGGGAGTGCTATTCTGACCCCCTGACCCGGGACGTGGAGGCCAAGAGGCCTATGGATAACGGGACCTACTGGAAAGCGGATGCGAGGGTAACTACACAAAAATTCACGTTAGTGTCTAAGTATTCACCCTTTGAAAAACTTCCTTTTGACGTTCCTTCCAGGAGCGTAGTCGTGAAGAATGTGTTATCTTATGGGAACAGTCGGTATTCCCCGAAGAGGCAAGTAAGCAACTGGGTAGGAGGTAGGAAACCGCACTTGTGCCTACCAGCTGCTAGTCTTGATCGCACCTGGGGTTTATTTTTACCGTTACACCGCTTGGAGGGCGGAGATGACTGTCCCGATGGAGAACCCGTCTAAGGATTTTCTCGAGTAGTCCTTGAGGTAATGGGCAGTAAAGGTTGACTGGTTCGACCAAGTACCTGCTCGCAGGATTTGCCCCACTGCCATGTTTTTCTCAAAGGCTAAGGAGGTGCTCAGGCCCCTGATGTCATGAGGCCGGGGGGTGCCTGGCACTGCTATGCCATCTTCCTTGTAGGTTCTGGCGATAACTTGTCTCAACCAGAAGGAAATGGTGTTTTTGGAAACTTGTTTCTTATTAATACCTGTGGAAACGAAGAGGCTCTTGATGCCTGGTCGGAGATGTGCTGTTCTTTCCAGGTATTTCCTAATTGTTCGCACAGGGCATAATTTTAAATCTTCTGCATTGCCTGTCTTAGGGATGGCAGGAATTGAGAAACCCTCAAACTTCGGGTCCCAGACTGCTGGGTTCTGAGTCTTGGCCACAAAAGAGGGCACGAACTTGAAGGATACTTCTTTCCACCCCTTTGAATGAGAAATGTCGTATGATAGACCATGGATCTCTCCCACTCTCTTAGCGGACGCCAAGGCCAGCAAGAAGACAGCCTTGAGGGTGAGATCTCTGTCTATGATATCCTTCAAGGGTTCGAAGGGGGGACGACACAACATCTTTAGGACCTTGGCTAAGTCCCACTGGGGCACCCTACTCGCCTGTGGGGGGCAGGACTGCTCGAAACTCTTGACAAGCATTGCTATGTGTCTCAAGGCCCCCAGGTCGATGCCCTTCAGGAGGAAGACTTGGCCTAAGGCGGCTCGAACTCCTTTTATGGCTGGAATTGACATTCCCACCTTGTCCCTAAGAAACACTAGAAAATCTGCTATGTCTGGGACAGAGGCCTTAAGAGGTCTAATGTGCCTCTCAGAGCACCACTTCGTGAAGGAGGCCCATTTTGCCTGGTAGACCGTCGCTGACGACTTTCTCAAGTATAGAGACATTCTCTTAGCCGTGGAGGAAGGATATCCTTCTTTCTTCAGGAGCCGCTCGATAGTCTCCAGGCGTGAAGACGTAGGGAGAGTGGGTTGTCGTGGAGCCTGAGAAAGTGAGGCTGGTGCAGAAGGTCTGACCTGGCGGGCAGAGGCCACGGCGGTTGACTCGATAGGTCTTTTAGGTCCGCAAACCACTCTCTCTCCGGCCACCAGGGCGCTACCAAAGTCATCTTTAGGTTTCGGGCCGTCCTTACTCTGTTGAGCACTTGTCTTATCAACGTGAAAGGGGGAAAGGCGTACACATCCAGATTGTCCCACTTATGCTGAAAGGCGTCTTCTAAGGCTGCTTTCGGGTCTGGTACAGGGGAGCAATAGACTGGGAGTTGGGCGTTGGGTTTTGTTGCAAAGAGGTCCATCACCGGGGAACCCCAGCGTTGAATGATGAGCTTGGCTACTTCTGGGAGAAGGGACCATTCTGTCCCTACTATCTGGCCCATTCTGCTGAGGCCGTCGGCCAGAACGTTTTTCTTCCCGGGAATGAACCTTGCTAACATCACCACTTGATTTTCTTCTGCCCAATCTAGAATCTCAATGGTGAGAACGCACAACTCCTTCGATTTTAAGCCTCCCTGTTTCTTTATGTATGCCACTACCGTGGCGTTGTCGCACATCAACGCCACAGTGTTTCCCTTTAACAGACTTGCGAAGTGTAGGCACGCCTTCTGGACTGCTTTCAACTCCAGGACATTGATGTGGAGTTGCCTCTCCCCTTCCAACCAGGTCCCTCGTGCCGTTTCGTAGAGGAGATGGGCTCCCCATCCCTGGTTGGAGGCGTCTGTGAACAGTAGTAACTCGGGAGGGCCAGTCCCGAAGGGCATCCCTTTGAGTGAGTTCGACTGGCAATGCCACCATTCCAGGGAGGGTCTCGTGTTTGGAAGGACTGAGATTAGCACCTGCTGTGAATCCGTCTGGTACCAGAGGTTCTTGAGATTCCATTGGATGGATCTGAGCCTTACCCTCCCTTGGGGAACTAGTTTCTCCAATGAGACCAGGTGACCTATCAGCCTCTGCCAGTCTTTCGCACTCCTGGGGTGTTCTGACAGGAACGGCTGAATAATGTGCCTGAGGTTTCTTATCCTGTCCTCCGAAGGGAAAACTTTTCCCCGAATGGTGTCTAATGTCATTCCCAAGTAGTTCATTCTGGTGGATGGGGATAGATTTGACTTCTTCGGGTTGATTACGATCCCCAGATCCTTGCAAAATTGGAGGAGACTTCTTCCTTGTTCCTCCAAGAGGACCTTTGAGGCGGAAAGAAGCAACCAGTCGTCCAGGTATCTGATAAGGCGAATACCTCGTTCGTGAGCCCACACTGAGACAGTCGTGAAGACTCTCGTGAATACCTGGGGCGCTGTTGACAGACCGAAGCATAGGGTCCTGAATTGCAGGATCTGGGAACCCCATTTCACCCGGAGGAACTTTCGACTCGAGGGGTGGACCGGAATTTGGAAGTATGCGTCCTTGAGGTCGATGGTCATCATATAATCTTTCTCCCTCAAGGACAGCAGGACTGACTTCGGAGTGTCCATTTTGAAGTCCGTCTTCTTGACGGACTTGTTGAGAGCTGACAGATCTATAACCGGTCTCCAACCCCCGGTCGCTTTCTCCACCAGGAACAGGCGACTGTAGAAACCCGAAGGCCGCACCAGCTGGGCTGGTTCGGCCAGGCCGCCCGACAAGAGGCGCGTTTCCCCCCGCTGGGCGGGGTGAACCGGAGGCTTCGAGGACTTACACCTACCTGTACAGTCCTTCCTACGGCTTGATCCCGAGGAGCCGGGTCACCGGGCACTCCCCACCGGGCGCTTCGGTTCTGGAATACCAGGCACTCCCTTGCGGTGGTACCGGTCTTCCCCGGCGGGAGCCTCCGCACCAGGTTCGGGGGTCAGAACCGGCATCGCCGTGCCGTCGAGGACTACCGTTCGTGTATTCTCTCTGGGGGACGAGGACGCAGATCCCCGTGGCCTGACCCGACGGAGGGAACCGTCTGTGCTGATTCGGCCAGGCTGCCCGTAAGGAAGCACGGTTCCACCCGCTGGCGGGGTGAACCGGAAGCTTCGCGGCCTTACGCCTGCCTGAAGAGGCCTTCTCGCATTTCTCCCTGCGAGGGTTATATCTGCGTCTGGAGGATGGCCTTCGTGGCGAGAAAAAACCCTGGGCTGCCGGTCCGGGGAACGCTGCAATACAGACTTGGGAGGCTCCTTCTCGGCGACGCCCTCGGCTGCAGAAGTGACTGAAAACTACGCCAAAGAGACTGGAGAAGAATTAGGAACATTTTTCCCCCACATGGGGTCATCAGAGGAGACGTGGCCTGCTTGCACCAGGACTCCGTCTCCCAACACACTCCCGAAAGCAGTACTTACCTCGAACTACTTTCTTAGGAGTTACCTTAACCACAACAGACCAACCTCGTCTCCTACTCTGGGTAGGGGAGGGTGGTAGGGAAGCTATGTCAGACGAGACGCCCGGCGAAGCAAGGGGGGGAAGGGGCGCTAGTCTTCTTAGGCGACCCCTTCGTCGGCTACTTCTTCTTGGTGCTATACCGCACCCACTCAAACTCCTGGGGAAGAGCAATGAGCACTTTCCCGCAACTGACTTACCTCGTCCCCTACTCTGGGTAGGGGAAGATGGCTGTATAAGAAGCTCTATTCGACGAGGCATCGGGAAGTAAGTGGCGAGGAGAGGCTCGTCTTCCTATGAGCCTCTTGGATGTATTCTTCCCCTTGGTGCCGAAGTGCACCCACTGCACTAAGTTCCAGGACTAGTAGTCCTGACACGTGGCTGTAGAACATAAGCTGCCCCTACACGGCGAACATAGAGGATAAGGGGAGGAAGGATGATTTATTGTAAAATTGTTCCCTTATGCTATTAATTCCTTGAAGGGAATCAAGGAATACACTGGGTAAGCACAAGGGTGGAAGGTGAACACACAGGAACACCCGGGAAAGGTACACTGGAAAACGCAAGTTACCACACTGGGAACACGTGGGGCACTAGAACGCACACAAAGGATCGACAGAGAACGAGAGTGAGGTGTGTACACCGCGCGACCAGAGAACTTAATGATGAGTCTGACCCAGCCAGACAGCGACCTACCTTGATCCTACCCTCGAGGCACATTCCTTAATGCCGGGGGTAGGTCTCCTTAGAAAGCGGGGTGGGGGGTAACATACGCAAAACTCTGGTCGATAGAGAGGAGATTACCAGTAACTCCTAAAGAAAGTAGTTCGAGGTAAGTATTCGTGTTGGAACAAATACAAATTATTCCAAATTTGTCATTTGTTCCGGAACTATATACAAACCCTACGTTCTTTACCTAGGAGACTCACTTCACGGTGGGTGGAAGTCCTCCAACTGGCTAGAGGCTGTCCCAGGGTGACACTCTGTGCTACGCACGAGCAGTTTAGAGGGCACCCTGATACCTTGTGATCCTTCTAGGATGACGGCATGGGCAGCTGGTGCTAGTGTAGAATTTAGCAATGTCGCTTAACCAAGTAAACATAAAATTGGAGCTTAAGCTCCTCGCTTAGCCTAGACATTGCCTGAATCCACTTCGCTTGAAGAATGAGGACATAACAGAAGCTCTTCAAGGAGGACACTCCAAAATCAAACCATTGTTCTCTAGTCTTGGGTAGTGCCATAGCCTCTCTACCATGGTCTTCCACTGTCTCGGGTTAGAGTTTTCTTGCTTGAGGGTACACTCGGGCACACTATTCTATCTTATTTCTCTTCCTCTTTTGTTAAAGTTTTTATAGTTTATATAGAAGATATTTATTTTAATATTGTTACTCTTCTTAAAATATTTTATTTTCCTTTCTTCCTTTCCTCACTGTGCTATTTTCCCTTATGGGGCCCCCAGGGCTTATAGCATACTACTTTTCCAACTAGGGTTGTAGCTTAGCAAGTAATAATAATAATAATAATAACAAAAATATCACAAATTTTAAGTAATTTGTATTTTTCCTAACAGTACTTACCTCGAACTACTTTCTTAGGAGTATCTGGGATCTCCTTCCCATCTGACCAGAGTTTTGTGTAGTTTACCCTAAACCCATTTTCTATGAGGGGTAACCTCAGGCGGAGTGATACGCGCCCTGAGGCTAACGCCGGGTCAGAGAGCATGCTTGCTCAGGTCTCGACCTTCAGTAAGTTCTTGGTAGCTAAGGTCTCTAAGAATACCAGGGGACACTCGGGGAAGGCAGGGTGGGCCATTACCCGAAAGTAGTTCGAGGTAAGTACTGTTAGGAAAAATACAAATTACTTAAAATTTGTGATTTGTTCCAACACGAAGTACTTACTTCGAACTACTTTCTTAGGAGACTTATACTTTAGGAGGTGGGCGTGGCCCTAAAAAGTTCTGAGACCTTGCTGAGAAATATCCAGAGACCTAGAAAGGAGGCTAGGTCGTGTTGACCCCATAGAAAATCGATCAAGAGGAAACTACACAAAAACCCATCTTAGTGTCTAAGAAACTCACCTGTGCAAGAAATCCTAGGGGACATGTCTTCCCCCCGTTGAGGTACTTGTCTCCGGCTCAGGGCCTTCTCAGAGCCCACTTGAAGCGGACAAAGGGAAAGAAAGCACAAGGGGGTTTAAGGAACAAACCTGTGTCTCTTGTGCTTGTCACCCACGGTTATCACTGAGGCTATACCTTTAAACCGTTTGGAGCGCGGAAACGACGGTACCTATCGAGAACCCGTCCTTGGATTTTCTTGAATAGTCCTTCAAGTAGTGAGCCGTGAAGGTAGACTGGGTGGCCCAGGTGCCTGCCCTTAGGATCTGGCCCACTGCCATATTCTTCTCGAAAGCCAATGTAGTACTAAGGCCCCTAATGTCATGGGGCCTGGGCTTTCCCGGCAGGGGGATTCCTGCCTTACTGTAGGCCCTGGTGATGACCTGCCGCAACCAGAAGGAGATGGTATTTTTCGAAACTGGCTTCGTCACGAGGCCTGTGGAAACAAAAAGGCTTTTGATCCCGGGCCGGAGTTTGGCTGTCCTCTCCAAGTATTTCCTCACCGCCCTGACGGGGCACAGGCGCAGATCCCTCGCGTCGTCCGACCGGGGGATTGCCGGAATTGAGAAACCTTCAAACCTGGGGTCCCACACGGCAGGATTCTGGGTCTTAGCTACGAAGGAAGGTACGAACTTGAACGTGACTTCTCGCCAACCTTTCGAGTGAGCCACTTCGTAGGACAGACCATGTATCTCGCCTACACGTTTAGCTGACGCTAACGCCAGCAAGAAATCTGTCTTGAGAGTGAGATCCCTGTCCACAATGTCTTTCAGGGGTTCAAACGGGGGTTCGGATAACATTTTCAGGACTCTTGCCACGTCCCATTGTGGCACCTTCACAGCTTGCGGGGGGCATGGTTGCTCAAAACTTTTAATGAGCATTGAGATATGTCTGGAGTTACCCAGGTCTATGCCTTTCAGGAGAAAAACTTGGCCCAGAGCAGCGCGGACTCCCTTGATGGCCGGGATGGAAATGTTGACCACGTCCCTGAGGTAAACTAGGAAGTCCGCTACCTGCGGGATGGAGGCCTTCAGGGGCCTGATGTCCCTAGCGGTGCACCATTTGGTAAAGGTGGCCCACTTCGCCTGGTAGACCACTGCTGATGACCGTCTCAGGTAGCCCGACATCCTCGTTGCTGTACTCGACAAATAGCCCTCCCTCCTCAGGAGACGCTCGATAACCTCCACGCGTGAAGGCGAAGGGACCGAGGATTCTCATGGAATCTTTGGAAGTGTGGTTGCCGAAGAAGGTCTGGCCTGTCCGGAAGGGGCCAGGGCGGCTGTTGTGCTAACTCCTTTAGGTCCACGAGCCATTCTCTCTCCGGCCACCAGGGCGCTACCAAAGTCATCCACAGGTTGTTCGCCCTTTTTACTCTGTTGAGGACCTGCCTGAGCATCCTGAAGGGAGGAAAAGCGTACACGTCGAGATTGTCCCAAGGATGTTGGAAGGCATCCTCGAACGCCGCTTTTGGGTCTGGTACAGGAGAACAGAACACGTGGAGTTGTGTATTCAGCCTTGTTGCGAAGAGGTCCATCACCGGAGAACCCCATTTCTGAATGATGGTCCTGGCTACTTCTGGGTGCAGAGACCATTCGGACCCTACCACTTGACCCATCCTGCTGAGGCCGTCGGCGAGGACGTTCTTTTTCCCTGGAATGAACCTTGCTGAAATTCTGATCTGCTCCACTTCGGCCCACTCCAGAAGTTCTAACGTGAGGACGCACAGCTCCTTCGACCTTAGGCCTCCCTGTTTCTTTATGTAAGCTACCACCGTGGCATTGTCGCACATCAGCGCCACGGTGTTTCCCAGGAGTAGGTGTACGAACTCCTGGCACGCTCTTCGTACTGCCCTCATCTCTAGCACGTTTATGTGCTGTGTCTTCTCTAGGGCCGTCCAGTTCCCTCTTGCTGACTTTCCTAGGAGATGGGCACCCCACCCTTCCTTCGATGCGTCCGTGAACAGGAGCATCTCTGGGGGGTCGGCAGCAAAGGGCATCCCTTTGAGGGTGTTCGTCCTGCAGCTCCACTCTGTGGGGAGAGTCCGTTTAGTTCCAGCTTTCCTTCAGGTTCCACTGGACCTCCCTGAGCTTTAGCCTGCCTTGGGGGACCAGTTTCTCCAACGACACAAGGTGGCCTACCAGCCTCTGCCACTCCTTCGCTCTCCTGGGTTGGTCCGAAGGGGCGGAGGACCTGGTCTAAGTTGTCCAGCCTGTCCGCGGAGGGGAAGGCTTTCACTAACCGGGAATCCAGAACCATTCCGAGGTAGGTCATCCTGGTGGAGGGTATCAGTTGGGACTTCTTTAGGTTGATGGTGATCCCCAGAACGTTGCAGAACCGCAACAACTTCGCGCCTTGCTCCTTCAGTACTTCCTCTGAGGCTGAAAGTAACAACCAGTCGTCTAGGTACCGAATCAGGCGAATGCCCTGTTCGTGTGCCCAGACTAAGACCGTCGTGAAGACCCTCGTGAAGACTTGGGAGGCAGTGGATAGCCCGAAGCAGAGGGTCTTGAACTGCAACGTCTGGGTACCCCATTTTACCCGTAGGTACTTCCTGCCGGAGGGATGAGCCAAGATTTGGAAGTACGCATCCTTGAGATCTACTGACATCAGGAAGTCTCCTTCTCTCAAGGACGCCAAGACTGACTTCGGAGTGTCCATTTTGAAGTCGGTCTTGCAGACGAACTTGTTGAGGGCTGAGAGGTCTATGACCGGTCTCCACCCTCCTGTCGCTTTCTCCACCAGGAACAGCCTGCTGTCGAACCCCGCACCTGGGTCCTGGACAGGTTCCATTGCTCCTTTTGCCAACATCGCTGAGACCTCTCCCTGCAGAGCAGCCTTTTTCAAGGGGTCCTTGGGGACTAGCCACTCCGCCTGCTGGTCTGGCATCAGAGGTGGAGGGTCCACTAAAAAGGGCAACCTGTACCCTTCCTTCAGTACTGTCACGGTCCACGGGTCTGCCCCGTGGTCTTCCCATGCTTGCCAAGAATGTTTGAGGCATCCTCCCACCTGAAGCTTCGGCAGGAGTAGGGGGCCTCCCTCCCTATCTTCTCCTTGAGGAGCGGCCTGAACGCCCTCTTCTGGACGCTGCGAAAGACGGCCTATAGGCGGCTTGGGTCGAGGCTGATCCCCTACGAGAGGGCTGAGACGACTGGGACCAGGCCGTAGCCGAGTTGTCTCTCCTGGGCTGGCTAGGAGAAGCCTGAGGAGGGCGAGGCGCGTCGGCGGAGGACCTTCTGTACGCCGGCCTTCTGACCGGGTGAGGCCTGGGCTCGTACGGGTCCTTCAACTTTCTAACTCTCTCCATCGACTCCTCCGCTGCCTTCGGGGGAAAGATCGTGTCGTCCCACAGGGTCAAGTTCCTCAGAGACCTGGCCTCTCTGTCCAGAAGCCTCCTGGTGAGCTTGCTTAAGACTGTGTCCCTCCTCCGCAGGATCCAGTTGGTGGCCAACGCTAGCGACTGGTAGGAGAGGAATTTCAGGGCCTTACCTCCCGAACTGATAAGTTCCTTGAGTAAAGCCTGGGTTTCTGGTACCGTCAGATCGTATGAGAACTGGACGCCCACCAGGGTGGAGGCCCACCAGACCAGCCAAGAGGAGACGTTGACTAGGTCCTTCGAGATCTCCTCCATCATGACCGCCTCTGAAGGAGAGAAGCAGATCGGAGCCGTCGACGCCCTCTCTTCTGAGGCTCCCTGCCCCAACACGGCGAGTGCTGGCTCCAGTGCACAGGCGCCTGCTCGCTGTCCCTCCGGGAGGTAAAACTTACTCTGGGACTTCAGGGCCTGGAGTAGTTTGGAAGCGCACTGGGTCTTGGGCGCCTTGGCATGATTGGCCACAATCCTGTCCACATGGGCTCTACCCAACTTAACGTCCCTCGCTAAAGGAAGAGCCAAGGAGGGCCGCTGCTGGACCGGGGCGTCTACGATCCTATTGAGGCTGGAACGGCATGAATCTTCGGAGGAGGGCTCCGGCTCGTCCAGCCTGTGGTGGCTCCTGATGAGGCCTATCACCCTCCGATAGGCCGATACCTCCGCTGCCAAACATTCTTCATGGTCGTCGAGACCTTCCAAAGGGCGCGCTGACGCGTGTGACGGGGGTACTCCGCCGGAGGACCTCACACGTGGGGGAGTCCTGGACCGACCCTCTGGCGGGGGTTCTCGCTGAAGGACGGGCACCGCCGTCGGGACGGGGGCCTCCGTCCTAGGTCCATCACCCTTTCCGGAGGTCCTCGTATCTGCGGGCCTGCCCGTCGAGGAGAGCCGTAGGTCGCGCTCGAGATGAGCTAGGTGGGCTTTGGAGGTCAGGACTCGGCTGCCAGACCGAAGGGGCGACTCTCTCCGCTGGGTGGATGGAGCTGGAACCTTCGCGGGCTTACGCCTATCGACTGGAACCTGCCATGAAGAATCCCTCCGTCGGTTGCCACTGCCGCCGGAAGAGTATCTATCCGGGGAGCACGTCCTCGGACGCCAACTTGAAGGGCCTGGCGCCGCAGCCAACTCCAGCAGCCTGTCGCGGTTAATCATCACCCACTCACCGTCTGGGGAGGCACTTTTCTTCCACTTCCTCTTGGGGGATCCTGGGCGCCGATTCTCGTGGCGCGACCTAGAGAAAGAGCGCGACATCTTCCTGCGGGACTTCTCCCTCCGTCTCCTGAGCTTCCTCAGCGCCTCGTCCTCCGAAGAGCAGGAAAGCCCCTCCACTGGGGAGACCGAAGACTTGTAGGCCCTCTTCGATGACCTCGCCTCCCGCGCTGGTGAAGGGGGATTCCTGCGAAGTTCCGTGGAAGGCGACGCCTGTAGAAACACCTCCGGGAATATGGCCGATGGCGCTGGGGGGGAGCGAGGAGGCTCTCCCGTGGGGGACCAGATCCTGAAGTCTTCCTCCATCCTGATCGGTGACCTGAAGGGCGTCTTGGGGGGAACCCACGCAGAGGGGTCCGACGGCGGGGAAAGCTCCTTCTCAACGTCGCCCTCGGCTGCTGAACCGCCTGAAAAACACGCCCAAGAGGCTGGAGAAGAATTAGGTAAATTTTCCCCCCACATGGGGTCATCTGAGGAGACGTGACCTGCTGGCACCAGGACTCCGTCTCCCAAACACACTCCCGCCCCTCACTCGCCTGGAACGACACCACAACTCCACTGTCCTGACGGTCAGACTCTTGGGGAAGGGCCGCGGGCCTCTTCCCCGCAACGGACTTACCTCGTCCCCTACACTGGGTAGGGGAGGTTGGAAGGGAAGCTCTGTCCGACGAGACGCCCGGCGAAGCAAGGGAGGAAAGGGACGCTCGGCTTCTTAGGCGACTTCTTCGCCGCCTTCTTCTTTTTGGTGCTATACCGCACCCACTGCACCTCATTCCACGACTCGCACTCCGGACACATGGCGGAAGGGGAACAAATGCTGCCCCTGCGCGAGGAACACAAGGAGTGCAGGTCAACTTCGGGCTTCGAGAGGAACGCTCCACATGATTTGCTGGCCATACGCCCAGGACAAGGGCGGGGATGCTCCATGATGCAGGAGAAAGCACTACGAGACACAAGCACGCACAGGGAAAGCACAAAGGGAAAGCACAAGGGGACCACGTGGGTACCGCGTGAGACACAAAGGGGTCGGGGACACACAAAGTCACACTGAGATTAGGAGAGCGGCGAGATGATATCGCGACGCGACCAGAGAACTTACTGGAGGTCGAGACCTGAGCAAGCATGCTCTCTGACCCGGGGGTTAGCCTCTTGGCGCGTATCACTCCGCCTGAGGTTACCCCTCATAGAAAATGGGTTTATGGTAAACTACACAAAACTCTGGTCGGATGGGAAGGAGATCCCAGATACTCCTAAGAAAGTAGTTCAAGGTAAGTACTTCGTGTTGGAACAAAAATGTTATTTTCATTAGTAAAATAAATTTTTGAATATACTTACCCGATGATCATGTAGCTGTCAACTCTGTTGCCCGACAGAAATCTACGGTCGGGATACGCCAGCGATCGCTATACAGGTGGGGGTGTACACAACAGCGCCATCTGTGAGCAGGTACTCAAGTACTTCTTGTCAACAAGAACTCAATTTTCTCCTCGGTCCACTGGTTCTCTATGGGGAGGAAGGGCTGTGGAGGATTAATTTTATTTTAATTTATTTTTGTTTGCCAAATCGAGAGAGAGAGAGAGAGAGAGAGAGAGAGAGAGAGAGAGAGAGAGAGAGAGAGAGAGAGAGAGAGAGAGAGAGAGAGAGAGAGAGAGAGAGAGAGAGAGAGAGAGAGTGAGTGTGTTTATTTAAGTTTTGTCAGAGAGAGAGAGAGAGAGAGAGAGAGAGAGAGAGAGAGAGAGAGAGAGAGAGAGAGAGAGAGAGTTGTTTTAGTATTGTTAAATAGAGACATTTTATTTGCTTTAGCTTTGTCATTAGAGAGAGAGAGAGAGAGAGAGAGAGAGAGAGAGAGAGAGAGAGAGAGAGAGAGAGAGAGAGAGAGAGAGAGAGAGAGTGTGTGTGTGTGTGTGAGCAAGTGTTTATTTACTTAAGTTTGTCAAACCGCAAGAAAGAAAGAAAGTGTTTATTTGCTTTAGTTTCGTCAGAGAGAGAGAGAGAGAATTTCATTTGCTTCGTTTTGTTAGATCGCGCGTGCGCAAGAGAGTATGTGTGTATGTGCGTTTGTGTGTGCGTGTTTTGTGTGTCCGCGGTGCGCGCTGAGAAAACGGGTAATTAGCGAATGATTGTTTGAAGTTGGAAAGATTGTTGGTATAATTGAGGTTGTTTGTTTACCTTTTTAGCTAGGATAGGGTGGTGATGAATGTCTTGGGCGAAAGCATTGGATATCGAACGATAGTAGGAGTCGGCTGTGTATTTTTTTTGCTCTTCGAAAGCCGGCTGTGAAGCTTTTTTTTTATATTCTGAGTAAGTACTGTTTTTATTTATTTTTGTTAGGCGCGTTCATGAGTGATAGAAAGTTTATTGTTTATCTTTGATTATGGTGCGATAGTTAAGTTAGTTAGGAGTGTTCATAAGTGTTTTTCTTTTTTATTTTGGCAGGCCGCGATTCCTCCTTTGGAGAAACTTAAATTTTTGACTATTGATGACCTGGCTTACTTAAGGAACTTGTGTTTAGAATGCTCTAGTGGATTTGTTGTTGATGACCTGGCCTGTACTTAATATTGTTTGGACCGCTCATTTGACTGCACAACCGTTGATGACCTGGCCTGTTATTTGAGATTCCGATTGATGATGATGATGATGATGATGATTATAATGATGATGATGACCACGGTTAATGTTATTGGACAGTCGAATTGACTGTTCGTTATTGTTTGCCAGGAGTGGTGGCAATTGGTTACAAAGACTGGTGCCAGTGTATAGAGTCGGTGGACGATGGTGGCCACACACAAATATTAATTTAAGAAGTTCTCGTATGTTTTAGTATTAAGTTTGATTATTTTTGCTGGGTTATATATGACGACTGGTGTTTTAGTGTTGTGATTTTTTTTCAGTGTTTAAGTATTTTTCGGTACTGTGAGTGAAGTAAGTGTTTTCAGTACTGTATGTGGACTGACGGTGTTGGGTATATTTAAAGGCTATTGTTTTCCCGATTATTGGAGAATTCTCGGTACCCTTACGCACCGATATCTATTTATCCAGCAAATTTTGTCTGTTGAATTTAATGTGTGATTTTTGTTTTCGGTTGCGGTAAATATAGTTTTTAAGGTTATGTTTTGTTTGTTTTTCCCTTCGTGCAATAGTCCAGTTTGAAGTAGAGTCAGGGGAAAGTTTGTATTGTGGGATATTTTGGAAGTAGAGTGATTAAGGGTGTGGGGGGGTTGTGTTTGTTTACATCCCGCCACAGGGCGGGTCCTTAAATTCATGATCATCGGGTAAGTATATTCAAAAATTTATTTCACTAATGAAAATAACATTTTTCAATATTAATCTTACCCGATGATCATGTAGCTGATTCACACCCAGGGTGGTGGGTGGAGACCAGCATACATGTTAACAAAGAAGCTAAGTATCCCGTATTTCATTTTATTAGTTATTCAAAAATAACATAAAATAAATAAGTACCTGGTAAGGAAGACGACTTGAACCATTACTCTGCCTTTATTAAGTACGTCTTCCTTACTGAGCGTAGCGGTCCTCTTAGGATGCTGAACGACTCTTAGGTGCTGAAGTATAAAGGGCTGCAACCCATACTAAAGGACCTCATCACAACCTCTAACCTCGGCGCTTCTCAAGAAAGAATTGACCACCCGCCAAATCAACAAGGATGCGGAAGGCTTCTTAGCCGACCGTACAACCCATAAAAAGTATTCAAGAGAAAGGTTAAAAAGGTTATGGGATTATGGGAATGTAGTGGCTGAGCCCTCACCTACTACTGCACTCGCTGCTACGAATGGTCCCAGGGTGTAGCAGTTCTCGTAAAGAGACTGGACATCTTTGAGATAGAATGATGCGAACACTGACTTGCTTCTCCAATAGGTTGCATCCATAACACTCTGCAGAGAACGGTTCTGTTTGAAGGCCACTGAAGTAGCCACAGCTCTCACTTCATGTGTCCTTACCTTCAGCAAAGCAAGGTCTTCTTCCTTCAGATGAGAATGTGCTTCCCTAATCAGAAGCCTGATGTAGTAAGAAACTGAGTTCTTAGACATTGGAAGAGAAGGCTTCTTGATAGCACACCATAAGGCTTCTGATTGTGCTCGTAAAGGTTTTGACCTTTTTAGATAGTACCTAAGAGCTCTAACTGGGCAAAGTACTCTCTCCAGTTCGTTCCCCACCAAGTTGGACAGGCTTGGGATCTCGAACGACTTAGGCCAAGGACGTGAAGGGAGCTCGTTTTTAGCAAAAAACTGAGCTGCAAGGAACATGTAGCCGTTTCAGATGTGAAAACTATGTTCCTGCTGAAGGCGTGGATCTCACTTACTCTTTTAGCTGTTGCCAAGCACACGAGGAAAAGAGTTTTCAATGTGAGGTCCTTAAAAGAGGCTGATTGGAGAGGTTCAAATCTTGATGACATAAGGAACTTTAGGACCACGTCTAGATTCCAGCCTGGAGTGGACAACCGACGTTCCTTTGAGGTCTCAAAAGACCTAAGGAGGTCCTGTAGATCTTTGTTGGTGGAAAGATCCAAGCCTCTGTGGCGGAAAACCGCTGCCAACATACTTCTGTAACCCTTGATCGTAGGAGCTGAAAGGGATCTTACGTTCCTTAGATGTAACAGGAAGTCAGCAATCTGGGTTACAGTGGTACTGGTTGAGGAAAAACTGCATTGGCCTTGCACCAGCTTCGGAAGACTTCCCATTTAGACTGATAGACTCTGAGAGTGGATGTCCTCCTTGCTCTAGCAATCGCTCTGGCTGCCTCCTTCGAAAAGCCTCTAGCTCTTGAGAGTCTTTCGATAGTCTGAAGGCAGTCAGACGAAGAGCGTGGAGGTTTGGGTGTACCTTCTTTACGTGAGGTTGACGTAGAAGGTCCACTCTTAGAGGAAGAGTCCTGGGAATGTCGACCAGCCATTGCAGTACCTCTGTGAACCATTCTCTCGCGGGCCAGAGGGGAGCAACCAACGTCAGCCGTGTCCCTTTGTGAGAGGCGAACTTCTGAAGTACCCTGTTGACAATCTTGAACGGCGGGAATGCATACTGGTCGAGATGGGACCAATCCAGCAGAAAAGCATCCACGTGAACTGCTCCTGGGTCTGGAATCGGAGAACAATACAACGGGAGCCTCTAGGTCATCGAGGTAGCGAACAGATCTATGGTTGGCTGACCCCACAGGGCCCAAAGTCTGCTGCAAACATTCTTGTGAAGGGTCCACTCTGTGGGGATGACCTGACCCTTCCAGCTGAGGCGATCTGCCATGACATTCATATCGCCCTGAATGAACCTCGTTACCAGCGTGAGCTTTCGATCTTTTGACCAGATGAGGAGGTCCCTTGCGATCTAGAACAACTTCCTCGAATGAGTCCCTCCCTGCTTGGAGATGTAAGCCAAGGCTGTGGTGTTGTCGGAGTTCACCTCCACCACCTTGTTTAGCTGGAGAGACTTGAAGTTTATCAAGGCCAGATGAACCGCCAACAACTCCTTGCAATTGATGTGAAGTGTCCTTTGCTCCTGATTCCATGTTCCCGAGCATTCCTGTCCGTCCAATGTCGCACCCCAGCCCGTGTCTGATGCGTCCGAGAAGAGATGGCGGTCGGGGTTTTGAACAGCCAAAGGTAGACCTTCCTTGAGAAGAAAGCTGTTCTTCCACCACGTTAGAGTAGACCTCATCTCTTCGGAAACAGGAACTGAGACCGTCTCTAGCGTCATGTCCTTTATCCAGTGAGCAGCTAGATGATACTGAAGGGGGCGGAGGTGGAGTCTCCCTAACTCGATGAACAGGGCCAGCGATGAAAGTGTCCCTGTTAGACTCATCCACTGCCTGACTGAGCATCGGTTCCTTCTCAGCATGCTCTGGATGCATTCTAGGGCTTGGTTGATCCTTGGGGCCGACGGAAAATCCCGAAAAAAACTCGACTCTGAATCTCCATACCCAGGTAGACAATGGTCTGGGATGGGACGAGCTGGGACTTCTCTAAATTGACCAGGAGGCCCAGTTCCTTGGTCAGATCCATAGTCCATCTGAGATTCTCCAGACAGCGACGACTTGTGGGAGCTCTTAAAAGCCAGTCGTCTGACGGAGCCGGACACAAGATCATGGTACTGCTGCACAGTCTGTGAACTGTCAACCATGGGGAAGCGAGGAAGTACAGCGACAACCCGAAACTGTCTAGACTGCCTGGGTAGTACAGACAACTCCTTATCGGGTTGCTGAGGTTGCCGCACTGCGTCACAACAAGTCACCTCTGCTGGTTGTTGAACGTCTTCCCAGTGACACACTGACTCCGTAATAAAAAAATCCTCTATCAAGGACTAAGCTTGGACTGCATGTCTTGCAACAAAGCTCAAGATCTATGGGAGCAGGTGTGGCAACAGACGGGGTTAGCGACTGAAGCGGAACCATTTACCCTCCCTGGAAGCATGTTATGCTTAAATAAAAGTCCATAGGAGGCTAAGCAGCTTAAGGCTCCTCTCCAAATGACAGAGTCCTCAAGGGAATATCAGAAGGAGGGAGAACAGCACTTTCTCATCTACAGGAACCATATCCGAGAAAAGCTAAGTTCTCTCAGTGAGGGTTCCACCGGTGCAAAAGCAGCAGACCAGAAGGCAACGTTATGAAACTGCTTGACAGTCTGTGAACTGTCAAAAACTGAACTGTCAACCACAACAGGAGCGTGAGGACATACAGCACTGGTGTATAAGTAGCAGACCAGAAGGCAACGTCATGTAACTGCATGACAGTTTGTGAGTTGGCAACAACCAAAGATGTGTGGGGAAGCCTCAACTCCTGCCTGACTAGTTTGCTGCTGGCGAGTGGCGGTAACCACAGTGTGTTGCAGAGGATGACACACCGTGTCAAAACACGGCAGCTTGTGGTAGCTCCCGCACGGCAACGGAGTGCTCTGTGTGTGGGAGTCATCATACATCTGGCAGGGTTGACTGTGCATGGGTGGAGGAGCTCTCACAACAAGAGTGTGAGAGCATGAAGCCATGCCGGGCGCACAACCGTGGGAGGTGTAGGCCCACGGGTGCATCGTCAACCTTCTCCGCAGTTGGAGTGTGGGAGCTGGCAACAACAAAAGCAGAGTGCTGGTGCGTGGGAGGGGCTGCGGTGGGTTGAGGAGCATGCGGTATGGTATGCAGAGCATGCTGTAAGGTATGCAGAGCATGCTGTAAGGTATGCAGAGCATGCTGTAAGGTATGCAGAGCATGCTGTAAGGAATGCAGAGCATGCTGTAAGGAATGCAGAGCATGCTGTAAGGTATGCAGAGCATGCGGTATGGTATGCAGAGCATGAGGTAAGGCATGCGGCTCATGCTGCATGGTATGCGGTTCATGCTGCATGGTATGCGGCTCATGCTGCATGGTATGCGGAGCATGCTGTAAGGTCTGCAGAGCATGCTGCATGGGCTGAGGAGAATGCCGCATAGTGCTGGAACACGGCAACTCCTGATGCGGCAGCTCACGCATGTTAGCAGATGGTGCAGCAAGAACATGCGTCTGGCAGTGAGGACTGCGCATCGGTGGAGGAGCTCTCACAGGTGTGGTGTGGGAGCAGGCAGCCGCAGTATCTGCTGAGCGCACAACCTCGGCGGGTTGTAGGTAAACAGGCTGCATTGTCAACCTTCCAGCATGATACTCCTGCATGAAGGAGCAAGCTGAGACTGTATAGTCTGCAGCATGGACCACTAGGGTCTATGAAAGACAACAACAAACGGAGCTACTGTCCGTTGTGACTGAGGGTCTAAAACAGCTGGTGCGGCAACAGACGGAGTTACTGCCTGTTGCGGTACCACCTAGCCTCTCTTAGGAGGTGTGCAGTTGTCGTACTGCAGCGAGTCCGAACTGACCCAGTGGCTACACCTAGGCCGTTGGACTTGCGCGGAAGGGACCGACTTGCACTTAAAAGCTGCAAGATTTGGTCCATGGTTTCTGCGAGAAACCTCTTCCGCAGACGAGGAATAAATGGGCTCTCTCGTCTTTGTGTGGGTGGGGTGATCACGTCGGCAACGTGTGTAGATACACCCGAAACCACAGAGGGAAACGTCTGTTCGTCGATCAAGGCCTGAGGAACCCATAAGTCCTTCGACATTACTTCTCCCCTGGGCTTGGGAGCTTGTAAGAGGTATCGGACTAGGTGAACCACTGGCACGAACAGACGAACCCTCGAACGCAACACTGTAACACTTTGCGCATATCACTTTATCACTTTTGATTTTCTGTTTGCACTTATTTCACTGAACTCGAAACTTTAAGTGGTTGTACCTGAAACACGCAATCCTATCCTTCATTAAAAGGTAGTAATTGCGAAAACAGTATTACAATGTAACAGAAAAACATAATGAAAGATAAAGAATTCAGTGGCTAGAAAAGAGACTAAACACTAGATCAAATAAACTACGTTTAAAATCTTTCACCGCATAAAGCCTGGGAACAAGAATAAAACTCTAGAAACGTTTTACCTTCTTCCCCTATAGCGACTAGGGAGAAGAGCAAAAAAAAACGAGAACAACGTTACCCGCTTGAACGAAACGTTTATCCTCCTCTCTCTCCCTCCGTCTCTATCTCTCTCTCTCTCTCTTGACTTAGAACCTGAGAGATGAGCCCAATTATATATATCGTTAAAACATATTATTTGTTAAAGGAAAAAAAAACTGAAAGGTTTCCCAAATAAAAAGTTCCTTTATTAGAATTAAAACCATTTAAGCTAAGAAAGAATGAACGAAACGTTAGAATCGGTTTACTCTTACTGCAACGTGAAACCGTGAATACTCTCTCTCTATCGTAACGATAGAGCGCAAGTTGAACGTTCTGAACATCAACAACTGCGGAGACTAAACAAAACGTTAGTTCAACTTTGAAAACAGTACGAGACTTATCAAAGAAATTCTTTCAAAAACATAAAATTAAAATAGCATAAATTCTTAACAGGAAAAACGATATGACGAGCTCAATGTTAATTAACTTCGGTTCCAAGTAAGGACCGCCTATTATTAGGAAAGGTTGCATATTTTTTTTTTTTTTTTTTTTTTTTAAGGAAAGTTAATCGAAGAGGCCTATAAGTGGCGGAGAGATATAAAATAAAAAGTGAAAGAGAGTCTATACTCTCTTCGACGCCAACACTTCCGTCTAAGGGAAGGGTCGGCCATTTAAAAGTGAAAGAGAGTCCATACTCTCTTCGTCACCATAATTAATTCAAATTAATTCCAAAAGCTTGCTAAGCTAAAGATAAAGCTTCCTGAATAGCGAAGGCTAAACTCTAGAGCAAATACATCACCAAATCGTGAACAATAACTCCAGAATCAACAGCGTATCCAAGTAGGTCTAGCCGGAGGCACGACAGAGGAAAAATTGAGTTCTTGTTGACAAGAAGTACTTGAGTACCTGCTCACAGATAGCGCTGTTGTGTACACCCCCACCTGTATAGCGATCGCTGGCGTATCCCGACCGTAGATTTCTGTCGGGCAACAGAGTTGACAGCTACATGATCATCGGGTAAGATTAATATTGAAAATGTTATTTTCATTAGTAAAATAAATTTTTGAATATACTTACCCGATGATCATGTAGCTGTCAACTCCGTTGCCCGACAGAAATCTACGGTCGGGATACGCCAGCGATCGCTATCCAGGTGGGGGTGTACACAACAGCGCCATCTGTGAGTAGGTACTCAAGTACTTCTTGTCAACAAGAACTCAATTTTCTCCTCGGTCCACTGGTTCTCTATGGGGAGGAAGGGCGGGTTCTTAAATTCATGATCATCGGGTAAGTATATTCAAAAATTTATTTTACTAATGAAAATAACATTTTTCAATATTAATCTTACCCGATGATCATGTAGCTGATTCACACCCAGGGTGGTGGGTGGAGACCAGCATACATGTTAACAAAAGAAGCTAAGTATCCCGTATTTCATTTTATCAGTTATTCAAAATAACAAACATAAAATAAATAAGTACCTGGTAAGGAAGTCGACTTGAACTATTACTCTGCCTTTTTTAAGTACGTCTTCCTTACTGAGCCTAGCGGTCCTCTTAGGATGCTGAACGACTCCTAGGTGCTGAAGTATAAAGGGCTGCAACCCATACTAAAGGACCTCATCACAACCTCTAACCTAGGCGCTTCTCAAGAAAGAATTTGACCACCCGCCAAATCAACCAGGATGCGGAAGGCTTCTTAGCCTTCCGTACAACCCAAAAAACAACAATAAAAAGTATTCAAGAGAAAGATTAAAAAGGTTATGGGATTATGGGAATGTAGTGGCTGAGCCCTCACCTACTACTGCACTCGCTGCTACGAATGGTCCCAGGGTGTAGCAGTTCTCGTAAAGAGACTGGACATCTTTGAGATAGAATGATGCGAACACTGACTTGCTTCTCCAATAGGTTGCATCCATAACACTCTGCAGAGAACGGTTCTGTTTGAAGGCCACTGAAGTAGCAACAGCTCTCACTTCATGTGTCCTTACCTTCAGCAAAGCAAGGTCTTCTTCCTTCAGATGAGAATGTGCCTCTCTAATCAGAAGCCTGATGTAGTAAGAAACTGCGTTCTTAGACATCGGTAGAGTAGGCTTCTTGATAGCACACCATAAAGCTTCTGATTGTCCTCGTAATGGCTTTGACCTTCTTAAATAGTACCTAAGAGCTCTTACTGGGCAAAGTACTCTCTAGTTCGTTCCCCACCAAGTTGGACAGGCTTGGGATCTCGAACGACTTAGGCCAAGGACGGGAAGGAAGCTCGTTTTTAGCCAAAAAACCTAGCTGCAAGGAACATGTAGCCGTTTCAGATGTAAAACCTATGTTCCTGCTGAAGGCGTGGATCTCACTGACTCTTTTAGCTGTTGCTAAGCACACGAGGAAAAGAGTTTTTAAAGTGAGGTCCTTAAAAGAGGCTGATTGGAGCGGTTCAAATCTTGATGACATTAGGAACCTTAAAACCACGTCTAGATTCCAGCCTGGTGTGGACAACCGACGTTCCTTTGAGGTCTCAAAAGACCTAAGGAGGTCCTGTAGATCTTTGTTGGTGGAAAGATCCAAGCCTCTGTGGCG
This sequence comes from Palaemon carinicauda, assembly GCF_036898095.1. Taxonomy (NCBI): domain Eukaryota; kingdom Metazoa; phylum Arthropoda; class Malacostraca; order Decapoda; family Palaemonidae; genus Palaemon; species Palaemon carinicauda. The sequence goes on from NC_090756.1 coordinate 24,894,586, forward strand.
GAATACCGCTGCCAACATACTTCTGTAACCCTTGATCGTAGGAGCTGATAGGGATCTTACGTTCCTTAGATGTAACAGGAAGTCAGCAATCTGGGTTACAGTGGTACTGGTTGAGGAAACTACATTGGCCTTGCACCAGCTTCGGAAGACTTCCCATTTAGACTGATAGACTCTGAGAGTGGATGTCCTCCTTGCTCTGGCAATCGCTCTGGCTGCCTCCTTCGAAAAGCCTCTAGCTCTTGAGAGTCTTTCGATAGTCTGAAGGCAGTCAGACGAAGAGCGTGGAGGTTTGGGTGTACCTTCTTTACGTGAGGTTGACGCAGAAGGTCCACTCTTAGAGGAAGAGTCCTGGGAACGTCGACTAGCCATTGCAGTACCTCGGTGAACCATTCTCTCACGGGCCAGAGGGGAGCAACCAACGTCAGCCGTGTCCCTTTGTGAGAGGCGAACTTCTGAAGTACCCTGTTGACAATCTTGAACGGCGGGAACGCATACAGGTCGAGATGGGACCAATCCAGCAGAAAGGCATCCACGTGAACTGCTACTGGGTCTGGAATCGGAGAACAATACATCGGGAGCCTCTTGGTCATCGAGGTAGCGAATAGATCTATGGTTGGCTGACCCCACAGGGCCCATAGTCTGCTGCAAACATTCTTGTGAAGGGTCCACTCTGTGGGGATGACCTGACCCTTCCGGCTGAGGCGATCTGCCATGACATTCATATCGCCCTGAATGAACCTCGTTACCAGCGAAAGCTTTCGATCTTTTGACCAAATGAGGAGGTCCCTTGCGATCTCGAACAACTTCCTCGAATGAGTCCCTCCCTGCTTGGAGATGTAAGCCAAGGCTGTGGTGTTGTCGGAGTTCACCTCCACCACCTTGTTTAGCTGGAGGGACTTGAAGTTTATCAAGGCCAGATGAACCGCCAACAACTCCTTGCAATTGATGTGAAGTGTCCTTTGCTCCTGATTCCATGTGCCCGAGCATTCCTGTCCGTCCAGTGTCGCACCCCAGCCCGTGTCCGATGCGTCCGAGAAGAGACGGTGGTCGGGGGTCTGAACAGCCAATGATAGACCTTCCTTGAGAAGAATGCTGTTCTTCCACCACGTTAGAGTAGACCTCATCTCTTCGGAAACAGGCACTGAGACTACCTCTAGCGTCATGTCCTTTATCCAGTGAGCAGCTAGATGATACTGAAGGGGGCGGAGGTGGAGTCTCCCTAACTCGATGAACTGGGCCAGCGATGAAAGTGTCCCTGTTAGACTCATCCACTGCCTGACTGAACATCGGTTCCTTCTCAGCATGCTCTGGATGCATTCTAGGGCTTGATTGATCCTTGGGGCCGACGGAAAAGCCCGAAAAGCTCGACTCTGAATCTCCATACCTAGATAGACAATGGTCTGGGATGGGACGAGCTGGGACTTCTCTATATTGACCAGGAGGCCCAGTTCCTTGGTCAGATCCATAGTCCATCTGAGATTCTCCAGACAGCGACGACTTGTTGGAGCTCTTAAAAGCCAGTCGTCCAAATAGAGGGAGGCTCTGATGTCTGCCAAGTGAAGGAATTTCGCAATATTCCTCATCAGTCTGGTAAACACAAGAGGTGCCGTGCTTAGGCCAAAGCACAGGGCTTGGAACTGGTACACAACCTTTCCAAAGACGAACCTTAGGAAAGGTTGGGAGTCTGGATGGATGGGGACGTGAAAGTACGCGTCTTTCAGGTCTAACGAGACCATCCAGTCCTCCTGCCTGACCGCTGCTAGGACCGACTTCGTCGTCTCCATCGTGAACGTCTGCTTGGTGACAAAAGCATTGAGAGCACTGACGTCCAGCACCGGTCTCCAACCTCCCGTCTTCTTCGCTACCAAGAAGAGACGGTTGTAGAAGCCCGGGGATTGATGGTCCCGGACTATGACTACCGCTTCCTTTTGTAGCAAGAGCGACACCTCTTGTTGCAACGCTAGCCTCTTGTCCTTCTCCTTGCAGTTGGGAGAGGTTGATGGGAGATGTAGCTAGAGGGGGACTGCGGCAGAACGGAATTCTGTATCCCTCCCTTAGCCACTTCACAGACTGAGCGTCTGCACCTCTGCTCTCCCAAGCTTGCCAGAAGGTCTTGAGTCTGGCCCCCACTGCTGTCTGGAGAGGAAGGAAGTCAGAACTTGCCTTTTGCGGACTTGGAACCCTTCTTGGATTTGCCACGGTGACTGTCGGCACGGGTACCTCCTCTGCTGGAGGTTCTGCCACGAAAGGGCGGGATGAACCTAGTTGCAGGAGTGTCTACTGCTGCAGGGCGGAAGGGTCTAGGCACGGAAGGTAAGGTTTTAGCCTTACGTGCAGAAGATGCCATCAGATCATGGGTATCCTTCTGGATAAGAGAGGCAGCCATCCCCTTAATCAGCTCCTCCGGAAACAGACACTTGGAGAGAGGAGCAAACAACAACTCTGACTTCTGGCAAGGAGTGATACCAGCCGATAAGAAGGAGCAAAGATGTTCTCTCTTCTTGAGCACTCCCGACACGTACGAAGCCGCAAGTTCACCAGACCCATCTCGAATGGCTTTGTCCATGCTAGACATGATCAGCATGGCAGAGTCCCTATCTGAAGGGGAAGTCTTCCTGCTTAAGGCTCCCAAACACCAATCGAGGAAGTTGAAGATCTCGAAGGCACGAAAGACTCCCTTCAACAGATGATCCATATCAGAAAAGGACCAGCAGATCTTCGATCGTCTCATAGCCAACCTGCGGGGAGAGTCTACCAGACTTGAGAAGTCGGCCTGGGCAGAGGCAGGAACTCCCAAGCCGGGTTCCTCTCCCGTGGCATACCAGACGCTCGACTTGGAAGCAAGCTTGGTAGGCGGAGAGATGAAAGCAGTCTTTCCCAGTTGCTTCTTGGAATGCAACCACTCTCCCATAACCCTCAAAGCTCTCTTAGATGAACGTGCGAGAACAAGCTTGGTGAAGGCAGGCGCAGCAGACTGCATGCCCAGAGCAAACTCGGAGGGAGGAGAGCGAGGGGTTGCAGACACAAACTGCTCAGGATACAAGTCCCTGAACAAGGCAAGGACTTTACGAAAGTCTAAGGAGGGAGGCGTAGACTTGGGCCCTTCAAAGTCAGAGTGTGGTTCATCCAAATGTGCAGCTTCGTCATCCGATACTCCATCATCCGAAAGCTGAGTAGGAAGTGGCAAAGGCAGAGCAGAAAGCTGAACGGCTGAATCCGGCAGTACGGGTGCATGCGTAGCTGCGGATCCAACATCATGCCGCTGCTGGTCAGTCTGCGAGCTGGCAACAACAAAAGCAGAGTGCTGGTGCGTGGGAGGGGCTGCGGTGGGTTGCGGAGCATGCTGTATGGTATGCGGAGCATGCTGTATGGTATGCGGAGCATGCCGCATGGGTTGCGGAGAATGCCGCATAGTGCTGGAACCCGGCAGCTCTACAGCACCTTCCCACTGCTGATGCGGTAGCTCACGCATGTCAACGGATGGTGCAGTAAGAACATGCGTCTGGCAGGGTGGACTGCGCATCGGTGGTGGAGCTCTCACAGGTGGAGTGTGGGAGCAGGCAGCCGCAGTATCTGCTGAGCGCACAACCTCGGCGGGTTGTAGGTTAACAGGTGCAGTGTTAACCTTCTCAGCATGATACTCCTGCATGAATGCCGCAAGCTGAGACTGCATAGTCTGCAGCATGGACCACTTAGGGTCTACCGTGGTTGGAGCAACAACAGACGGAGCAGTAGCCTGTTGTGGAACCACTCTACCTCTCTTGGGAGGTGTGCAGTCATCAGATGACTGCAGCGAGTCCGAACTGACCCAGTGTCTACACCTGGGCCGTTGGACTCGCTCGGAAGGGACCTTACGTTTGAGCGGTCGTGAAACCTTGGTCCATCGTTTCCTCCTGGAAACTTCTTCCACAGACGAGGAATGTAAGGGCTCATTCGTCTGTTTGTGGATGGGACGATCTTTGACAGATACGTCCGCAACCACTGAGGATACATCCGTGCGCCGATCAAGGCCTGCCGAACCCTTTGGTCCTTCGACATTGCTTCTCCCCTGGGCTTGGGAGCTTGCAAGAGGTCCCGGACTGGGAGGACGACTGGCACGCACAGATGTACCCTCATGCGCAACACTGACACTGACACTTTTCACATCACTAGCACTGATAACACTTCCCACTGCACTTTTCGCTTTCAGCTCTCTGACATCTGCCAAGAGCTGATTACGGTCATTAGCTAATGACTCCACTTTGTCACCGAGAGCCTGAAAGGCACGCAACATATCCGCCATGGATGGCTGAGCACTAGTAGCAGGATCGGGAGTCACCACCACAGGGGAAGGAAAAGGTTGAGGGGCATGGGGATAGGAAAAATCCACAGAGCGAGAAGAACTCCTCCTGATTCTCTCCTTCTCTAACCTACGTGCATTTTTAAGGAATTCGTTAAAATCGAATTCCGAAAGCCCAGCGCATTCCCCACATCGATCTTCCAATTGACAGGATTTACCCCTACAATTGGAACAAACGGTGTGAGGATCTATAGAGGCCTTCGGAAGACGCCTAGCACAAGTCCTAACGCTACACTGCCTGTACTTAGGGACTTGAGACTGGTCAGACATCTTGAAATTAAGAAGTAGTCAAGGGGGAATTCCAAAATCTAGCAAAGTTCGTTAACAATTAATCCAAATTAATTCCAAAAGCTTGCTAAGCTAATGATAAAGCTTCCTGAATAGCGAAGGCTAAACTCTAGAGTAAATACATCACCAAATCGTGAACAACAACTCCAGAATCAACAGCGTATCCAAGTAGGTCTTGCCGGCGGCACGACAGAGGAAAAATTGAGTTCTTGTTGACAAGAAGTACTTGAGTACCTACTCACAGATGGCGCTGTTGTGTACACCCCCACCTGGATAGCGATCGCTGGCGTATCCCGACCGTAGATTTCTGTCGGGCAACGGAGTTGACAGCTACATGATCATCGGGTAAGATTAATATTGAAAATACACATTTATCAGGTTGCACAATGGGCATGGTACCCACCTGCAGTTGGAGGAAGTCACTTTGCAGAGTTGCTCAGATGCTGAGCCCAAAGAGAGGGGAGAATGGAATAGGAAGTGACCGGTCATTCACACATTCATTCTGGTCTTTCTCGCGGGTAACATCTGCCCTCAACTAATATATATAAACTCATTCATCACAGAACTATTACTCGGTAGATTTAAATAACTGTCTGTATGATCTTCTAAGTTCTTCAAATATTGGCACAGAAGCTGAATAGTGTTCAAAAGTTCCACGTTAACTCATGCAGGTAAGTATGGGAAAGGAATACTTGAATTACCTATTTTTTTTTTAAAGTAATTTTATTTTTTCCTAAATATACAACCCTGAGTCTTTTATATAAGAGTATAGCACGCTGAAAACATAAGGTTTTTATTCACGCAGGAATAAATACATTACTTGAATATTAAAGTGGGTTAATTGTATCTAGTTATCATATAAGAACTAAAGTTATTATTACTCTAAATTATATGCTTTTATCTTTTTGGCAAAAGAGGAAAATTTCTCATGATACAAATACCACATACAGTACTGAGAACAACTCATAATGAAGTATATCAAGTATTAACATACAGTCGCAAAATATAAAAAACAACCGCCATTGCAACAGCTTATAACATCGGGTAAAATGAAGTCCTTTTACTGGAGCCTACCTTTCTGTTTGACAGCTGAAGCTGCAGACGACGGCTGATGAGCGCAACATCCAACTTTCCTTGGGTAGTCACTGACAGACTCTGTGGTCACAGGCTGACCATTCACATCACCTTCCGAGACTTTTTCTCTCTCTTGAGTTATTGTTTTCTAAATGTATGGAAGAAAAGATATTATTCTTCTTTTATGTAACAAAAACTAAAAGATATTACAGCAAATAATGTACTGTGTTAAAAATGATGGACATTAGGATATAAAAAATATAAAGAAAACAATAGGAATATACTTTACACTCTAATTTTGAGTAAATATATTATCAAATTGCAAAACAAATCCTGAAATGGAGTTACCTGTCGTCCGTCCTCCATCACCTGAAGGGGAGCTTTGTGCTCGTCCGCCTGCAAAACCTCTTTCCGAGGCTTTTTCTTCTGCACTCTCAGCTGGAGTTTCTTCGGCTTCCCTTCCAGACTCTGACTGTGGACCCTCATGTGATTCTTGCGGGAGTAGTTAGTCGTAAAGGCACGCTGACAGTCTCGTTCGTCGCACGTATAAGGCTTCTCTCCTGGATACGACAAAAGAACAGTTTTGATTTTGAAGTGAACAAGACTTAGTTTTTATACCGCACACAAAAATACATCTTCTCATTGAGACTTGGCAAGTATAGTATGTACTTTATTAGGCTACATTCCAACTCCTTACAGTTACAAGAGTGATAATCACTTGGTTGGGAAGGGATCAAAGAACAGAGGCTGATTGCAAAAGGCAGAATATAAAGCAGTAGAAGATTGAATTGGTGCAGTCAGAAACCTTTACTACAGCATAGAGCGGGTCATGTAATCATCCATGAAAACACAACGTACGTTATTTTGAAAACTTTTGCCATTTCTGAATTAAAATAATTTGTCTTTAAAATTACGATGAAGACGAAGACCACGAAGACGACGGAGACGATGACGAAGGTTCTATCATTTTTTGAAAATAGGGCTCCCCAGGTTTCATTTTTTAAAAATAAGGGTGTTTGCATCCGTTCATATCGTGTCTCTGTCCCTTCCTCTGCCTACTTGAAAAAGACGACGCAGACGAAGACGACGTACACGAAGACGATGAAGACGAAGACCACGAAGACGACGGAGACGATGACGAAGGTTCTATCATTTTTTGAAAATAGGGCTCCCCAGGTTTCATTTTTTTAAAAATAAGGGTGTTTGCATCCGTTCATATCGTTTCTCTGTCCCTTCCTCTGCCTACTTGAAAAAGACGACGCAGACGAAGACGACGTACACGAAGACGATGAAGACGAAGACCACGAAGACGACGGAGACGATGACGAAGGTTCTATCATTTTTTGAAAATAGGGCTCCCCAGGTTTCATTTTTTTAAAAATAAGGGTGTTTGCATTCGTTCAAATCGTCTCTCTGTCCCCTCCCCTACCTACTGGAAGAAATTATCCTAGCTATCCATTTTCGACTCTTTTTTTTTTTTTTTTTTTTTTTTTTTTTTTTTTTTTTTTTTTTTTTTTTTTTTTTTTTCTTTATAGGGTCACTCAGATCTCATTTTTTTAAAAATAAGGGTGTTTGCATCCGTTCATATCGTGTCTCTGTCCCTTCCTCTGCCTACTTGAAAAAGACGACGCAGACGAAGACGACGTACACGAAGACGATGAAGACGAAGACCACGAAGACGACGGAGACGATGACGAAGGTTCTATCATTTTTTGAAAATAGGGCTCCCCAGGTTTCATTTTTTAAAAATAAGGGTGTTTGCATCCGTTCATATCGTGTCTCTGTCCCTTCCTCTGCCTACTTGAAAAAGACGACGCAGACGAAGACGACGTACACGAAGACGATGAAGACGAAGACCACGAAGACGACGGAGACGATGACGAAGGTTCTATCATTTTTTGAAAATAGGGCTCCCCAGGTTTCATTTTTTTAAAAATAAGGGTGTTTGCATCCGTTCATATCGTTTCTCTGTCCCTTCCTCTGCCTACTTGAAAAAGACGACGCAGACGAAGACGACGTACACGAAGACGATGAAGACGAAGACCACGAAGACGACGGAGACGATGACGAAGGTTCTATCATTTTTTGAAAATAGGGCTCCCCAGGTTTCATTTTTTTAAAAATAAGGGGGTTTGCATTCGTTCAAATCGTCTCTCTGTCCCCTCCCCTACCTACTGGAAGAAATTATCCTAGCTATCCATTTTCGACTCTTTTTTTTTTTTTTTTTTTTTTTTTTTTTTTTTTTTTTTTTTTTTTTTTTTTTTTTTTTTTTTTTTTTTTTCTTTATAGGGTCACTCAGATCTCATTTTTTTAAAAATAAGGGTGTTGCATCCGTTCATATCGTGTCTCTGTCCCTTCCTCTGCCTACTTGAAAAAGACGACGCAGACGAAGACGACGTACACGAAGACGATGAAGACGAAGACCACGAAGACGACGGAGACGATGACGAAGGTTCTATCATTTTTTGAAAATAGGGCTCCCCAGGTTTCATTTTTTTAAAAATAAGGGGGTTTGCATTCGTTCAAATCGTCTCTCTGTCCCCTCCCCTACCTACTGGAAGAAATTATCCTAGCTATCCATTTTCGACTCTTTTTTTTTTTTTTTTTTTTTTTTTTTTTTTTTTTTTTTTTTTTTTTTTTTTTTTTTCTTTATAGGGTCACTCAGATCTCATCTTTTTAAAAATAAGGGTGTTTGCATCCGTTCATATCGTGTCTCTGTCCCTTCCTCTGCCTACTTGAAAAAGACGACGCAGACGAAGACGACGTACACGAAGACGATGAAGACGAAGACCACGAAGACGACGGAGACGATGACGAAGGTTCTATCATTTTTTGAAAATAGGGCTCCCCAGGTTTCATTTTTTAAAAATAAGGGTGTTTGCATCCGTTCATATCGTGTCTCTGTCCCTTCCTCTGCCTACTTGAAAAAAACGACGCAGACGAAGACGACGTACACGAAGACGATGAAGACGAAGACCACGAAGACGACGGAGACGATGACGAAGGTTCTATCATTTTTTGAAAATAGGGCTCCCCAGGTTTCATTTTTTTAAAAATAAGGGTGTTTGCATTCGTTCAAATCGTCTCTCTGTCCCCTCCCCTACCTACTGGAAGAAATTATCCTAGCTATCCATTTTCGACTCTTTTTTTTTTTTTTTTTTTTTTTTTTTTTTTTTTTTTTTTTTTTTTTTTTTTTTTTTTTTTTTTTCTTTATAGGGTCACTCAGATCTCATTTTTTTAAAAATAAGGGTGTTTGCATCCGTTCATATCGTGTCTCTGTCCCTTCCTCTGCCTACTTGAAAAAGACGACGCAGACGAAGACGACGTACACGAAGACGATGAAGACGAAGACCACGAAGACGACGGAGACGATGACGAAGGTTCTATCATTTTTTGAAAATAGGGCTCCCCAGGTTTCATTTTTTAAAAATAAGGGTGTTTGCATCCGTTCATATCGTGTCTCTGTCCCTTCCTCTGCCTACTTGAAAAAGACGACGCAGACGAAGACGACGTACACGAAGACGATGAAGACGAAGACCACGAAGACGACGGAGACGATGACGAAGGTTCTATCATTTTTTGAAAATAGGGCTCCCCAGGTTTCATTTTTTTAAAAATAAGGGTGTTTGCATCCGTTCATATCGTTTCTCTGTCCCTTCCTCTGC
>NC_090756.1:24904451-24909451 GCF_036898095.1 Palaemon carinicauda
GTACATATATATTAAGTTCTGTAGTCACTCTTTAATCTTGTTATATAATCATGCTAAGCACACAAACACCAGACGTGAGGCCAGGGTCGCAACTTCACTCATAACAAGAAATTTCGATTCATAAAAAAAAAAAAAAAAAAAAAAAAAAAAAAAAAAAAAAAAAAAAAAACTAATCCTATTTTGGTATACGATTTATCTGATTCAGAGGCCGGTTTATTCATCCCCAATCTTTTAATGATGCGTTTTAAGCCTTGGATAAGGTTGCCCCTTCTTTCGGACTCTGTGAGAAGTGGTAGAAGAGGCTCTCGAAAAAGAGTCGCTTCTTGTAATTTAATTATTGTAAGACGATGCACGTCGGACAGGTAGATACAAAATGAGTCGTGCTGGTCCATTATCATAAGGCTTAACGAGAGAGAGAGAGAGAGAGAGAGAGAGAGAGAGGAGAGAGAGAGAGAGATTTTTTTTTTTAGTCCATCCGCGGAGACTCCATTTGCTCTTGGATAGAGTGAATTAGTTTAAACGTTTAGAGAGTATGAATTTGTCTAACTTATTCTTAAATTGTTTTACCGTGTTACTGCTCACTACATCCGCCGAAAGTTGGTTCCAGAGAGAGAGAGAGAGAGAGAGAGAGAGAGAGAGAGAGAGATTGGATGTCTCAAAGACTTTTTAGTCCATATGCGGAAACTCCATTTACTCTTAGATAGAGCAAATTAGTTTAAACATTTAAGAGTGTTCTTATGATCTTGTCTAACTTATTCTTGAACTCGTTTACCTAAGTGTTACTGTTTACTACATCCGCTGGAAGTCTGTTCCATGTATTTGATATTTTGAATGTAAAGAAATTACCACATTGAGCGGTGTTGTATCTTTTCAATTCCAGTTTGTATCCGTTACTACTGGGCTGATCTATGCTAAAGAGAGAGAGAGAGAGAGAGAGAGAGAGAGAGAGAGAGAGAGAGCATTACATCAAGTATGTTCAAGTTCCAACAGTAGACGGTATTAAATTGTGTTTGATTCTTGACATGAACTTATTCTCGCTATCACATTACTATCCGTTTTTGTCAATAGTAGGATTTTGGAATATATATAAATATATATATATATATATATATATATATATATATTTAAATAAGCCATATATTTTTGATATATTAAAGTCTGGATTCTCTTAACGACCTCGGGATCAGAGCCCCAGGCGAAATCACACAAAGACAAGAGCTTGTGACCGGCTGGGAATTCTTCGTGGCCAAGTGGTAGTCATTGTCTCTACAAGTTTGCCGGACCAGGGTTTGATTCCCGGCCGGTCACAAGCTCTTGTCTTTGTGTGATTTCGCCTGGGGCTCTGATCCCGAGGTCGTTAAGAGAATCCAGACATTAATGTATCATAAATATATGGCTTATTTGAATATGGAAAAAACACGTCTAAATGTGCAAAAATTTATCATATATATATATATATATATATATATATATTCTAATATTCGGTTTGAGATTAATTTACTACACTAACGCCCAATCGTTTGCTAACTTCATTCTCTCTCTCTCTCTCTCTCTCTCTCTCTCTGATTTTTAGTATTATTAGTTCTCAGAATCAGTTTGAGATGAATTTGCTACACTAATACCCAATCATTTACTCTCTCTCTCTCTCTCTCTCTCTCTCTCCTCTCTCTCTCTCTCTCTCTCTCTCATTTTTACGACTTCCAACGCAGTTGCAAGGGTTATGTTTTACCCCTTGTTTGTGTTTTTGTTTGTTTGTGAACAGCTACCTGGCCACAGTTTCAATCGAAGAGTAATGAAACTTGCAGGGATTAACTGTTATGTCAAAAGTTGAAAAGGATCAAATTTTGGAAAGTCAAGGTCAAAGGTCAAGCAAAATGTCCAATTCACGTAATCAGCCATAAGTTTGGACATCGTTGTCACAGGGACTTCAAAATTGGTTCGTATTTGAGTGTATGAAAATCCAAAAACCTGTTAAGGTCAAAGGTCAAGGTTTAGAAATAAGCTGCCGCGGCGGAGGTCTGCGCTCTACTGAGTGCCCCTATAGTTGAACATAGTTTTAGTTTTATTTTATTGTGTGGGATGTTAAGTATTGAATAGATGGCCTACTATAGTCCATTTCTTTTAGCCAGGCATATTTGCACTGACTTTCAACGTTGCCCTTTTAGCTCGGAAAAGTTTCCTGATCGCTGATTGGTTAGAATTATCTTGTCCAACCAATCAGCGATCCAGACACTTTTCCGAGCTAAAAGGGCACCGGCTGCGAGTACGTGCAAATATGCCTCGCTAAAAGAAATGGATTATAGAAGGTTTATAATGAACGTACGTCCACAACTCATAACTGCCGCAGCATTTATAGATGGGCTTGACGTTTAGCTCATGAGCTGTACTTGAAAACAACCAAGAATTGAACACTAGAACCTCACGAGTTACGTAATAACAATTCGGCATAACGTGACATAATACGTTCATCTGTCATCTCTTCCTCGAAATCCATATGGAGATGATTGCCCTCTGGTGGCAGTTTGGAGAAATTGTCTTAGTAATTTGTGATGAGTCAGCTGATGGATGTGGTCTCGTGGTTTGTCGGTGTCATGTGCTTGGTGTTTTTTATATATTGAGATTTTACGCGTTAGTTTTATTATTGCTGTAGTGATTTTTTTTGTTATTGTTATTATTGTTTATTAATGTTGTTGTTATTATTATTATTTATTGTTGTTGTTATTATTATTATTATTATTATTGTTATTATTAAATTTTTTATTATTATTATTGTTATTATTATTTAAGCTTTTAATATATTCAAATAAGTAGGAATACTAGAAGTACAAGGACTATTATTATTATTATTATTATTATTATTATTATTATTATTATTATTATTATCATTATTATTATAACAAGAACTTAAGCGAAAGCTAACGATGGATAACTCTTAATGAATAAATATATAAGATAAAACCAATAAAATTAATTTTGACTCAATGAAAAAGTATTTATACCAATTTTGAAGAGTAGATTTAGACGCTTCAACTGCGTGATTAGGAAGATCATTCCATAAACCTGGTCACAGTGGGAATAAAACCTCTGGAAAATTTATATATGAGATGATCAAAAGGTAAGAGATTGAAGGCTTAAAGGCCTCTTATGAATGGCAGAGGCAAGGGACAGTGACAGTGCCCTATCAAGCAGGACAATGCCCTAGAGACTGACTGTATGTTTATGAGATTAGCACCTAAGCTCCCCTCTCCACCCAAGCTAGGACCAGGGTGGGCCAGGCAATGGCTGATGATGACTCAGTAGGTAGATCTATTAACCCCTCCCATCCTTAGCTTACAAGGATGGTGAAGTTGCAGACACTACAAGAAACTATAGACCTTGAGCGGGACTCGAACCTCTGTATAGTGATAAGGGATCATCATCATCATCATCTCCTACGCCTATCGACGCAAAGGGCCTCGGTTAGATTTCGCCAGTCGTCTCTATCTTGAGCTTTCAATTCAACACTTCTCCATTCATCATTTCCTACTTCGCGCTTCATAGTCCTCAGCCATGTAGGCCTGGGTCTTCCAACTCTTCTTAGAGTAGATTTTATAGTCAAGAATTATGCTTAGAACGAGTATCGTGTATTCTTAGAAACACTCTGACACCATCTAATATTTGCCTCCGCCAACGAATTTGGAAGGAGGTTATGTTTTATCCCCTGTTTGTTTGTTTGTGAACAGCTTCCTGGCCACTATTTTGATCGTAGAGTAGAGAAACTTGCAGGGATTAACTGTTATGTAAAAAAGCTGGGAATGATAAAATTTTAGAAGGCCCAGGTCTAAGGTCAAGGTCACGGTCAAGCAAAATGTCCAATTCACGTAATCAGCCATAAGTTTGGACATCGTTGTCACAGAGACTTCCAACTTGGTTCATATTTGAGTGTATGAAAATTAACGACAATTAATACATGTTAAGGTCAAAGGTCAAGGTCGAGTCCAAGGTCAAGTAATGAAACTTACAGGGATTTTAAACTTATGTAAAGAGCTGGGAATGATTAAATTTTGGAAGGTCAAATGTCAGGGTCAAGGACGAGCAAAAATCAGTCCAAAAGATCGAGAAGTAAGCTGCCCTGGCGGAGGTCTGCGCTCTATTGAGTGTTCCTCTAGTCATATATTGAGTTTAGTTAATGTTTAACTTAATGTGACCAGATTTTTTTCTGTAAAAGGGGGACATTTTATATATATATATGTATATGTATATATATATATATATATATATGTATATATACGTATATATATATATATGTATATATACATATATATATATATATATATATACATATATGTAATATATATACATATATATATATATATATATATGTATATATACATATATATATATATATATATGTATATATACATATATATATATATATATATATGTATATATATACATATATATATATATATATATGTATGTATATATATGTATATATATGTATATATATACATATATGTATATATATATGTATATACATATATATATATATATATATACATATATGTATATATATACATATATATACATATATATATATATATATATGTATATATATATATATATATATATGTATATATATGTATATATATATACATATATGTATATATATATGTATAATATATGTATATATATACATATATGTATATATATATATAATATGTATATATACATATATATATATACATATATGTATATATATACATATATATATATATATATATATATGTATATATATACATATATATATGTATATATACATATATATATACATATATATATATATATATATATACACACATACATACATACATACATACATACATACATACAAGAATCTAAGAGTCAATCAAAACCTTTTTCTACTTACCTTTGATATTCATAATTTTCACTGGAATGGCAAACTTAAATAAATATCAGTACTATTATTATTATTATTATTATTATTATTATTATTATTA
>NC_090756.1:24914451-24916951 GCF_036898095.1 Palaemon carinicauda
GAGATTGAATTAACAATAAATCATTCTAAAAACAGTAAAAACGTCAAAACAAATATGTCCTATATAAACTATTAACAACGTCAAAAACAGATATGTCACATATAAACTATAAAAAGACTCATGTCAGCCTGGTCAACTTAAAAACATTTGCTCCAACTTTGAACTTTTGAAGTTCTACTGATTCAACAACCCGGTTAGGAAGATCATTCCACAACTTGGTAACAGCTGGAATAAAACTTCTAGAGTACTGCGTAGTAGTGAGCCTCATGATAGAGGAGGCCTGGCTATTAGAATTAACTGCCTGCCTAGTATTACGAACAGGATAGAATTGTCCAGGGAGATCTGATTGTAAAGGATGGTCAGAGTTATGAAAAATCTTATGCAACATGCATAATGAACTAATTGAACGACAGTGCCAAAGATTAATATCTAGATCAGGAATAAGACATTTAATAGACCGTAAGTTTCTGCCCAACAAATTAAGATGAGAATCAGCAGCTGAAGACCAGACAGGAGAACAATACTCAAAACAAGGTAGAATGAAAGAATTAAAACACTTCTTCAGAATAGATTGATCACCGAAAATCTTGTAAGACTTTCGCAATAAACCAATTTTTTGTGCAATTGAAGAAGACACAGACCTTATATGTTTCTCAAAAGTAAATTTTCTGTCGAGAATCATACCTAAAATTTTAAGTCATACAAATTTAAAGAAACATTATCAATACTGAGATCCTCTTTAACGGGAAAATTAACCTAAGCTATAACCATTCCCAAGTGCTATAATCCCTTGCAAGAGACTCATGTATGCCTGATAAGCCAATCTGGTCCCTATCTTGACCTCGCATAAGATAAAGAATCGAGTGTAGGTTATCAGCGCATATCCGCCAATGCAGTTCAGTGACGTATTTGTTGGAAAACATGGACTAGGATCTGGGTGTGTGTGTGTGTGTGTGTGTGTTGACGTAGGTTCGAATATGAAGTTTATACTTGGCAAATGCTGTTAGAAAAAACAAATTAATTAGTTATTAACTAGTGACTTACGTCATTGCCTCTGGTAACCAAGGCTATAAAAATGATATCTCTCTTTCTCTCTCTCTCTCTCTCTCTCTCTCTCTCTCTCTCTCTCTCTCTCTCTCTCCAGAAGACTATATATGAATATTCATTTTGATTCAATCAGTTTTGACTTTGAAATGTTAAATAAGAGATTTGAAAGATATAATTAAAACGATAAGAAAAGAAATATAGAAAAATTCAAAGTAGCCAAGAGAGAGAGAGAGAGAGAGAGAGAGAGAGAGAGAGAGAGAGAGAGAGAGATTAATATTGATTAATACGTAGTTAGTAAAATTATTTAAATTGAGAAAGGGTGAGAAATTAAAACGTTTATATTAAATATTTTCCTGTTTTTTTTGTTGTTGTAAAAATGATATAATTGAGAAATAGCTGAATAGTTGAAACATGAAAACTAGAGGGGCACTCAGTAGAGCGCAGACCTCCGCCGTGGCAGCTTATTTCTCAACCTTTTGCTGAACCTTGACCTTTGACCTTGTGTTAATTAGCTTGTATTTTCGTAACCTCAAATATGAGCCAAATTTGAAATCCCTGTGACAACGATGTCCGAAATTATGGTTGATTACGTGAATTGGACATTTTGCTTGACCCTGACCTTGACCTTTGACCTTGACCTTTGACCTTACCATGTGTTCATTGGCTTGGATTTTCATACACTCAAATATGAGCCAAATTTGAAATCTCTGTGTGACAACGATGTCCGAAATTATGGCTGATTACGTGAATTGGACATTTTGCTTGACCCTGACCTTGACCTTTGACCATGAACATTCAAAATTTAATAATTTCCAGTTTTTTTTAAATAACAGTTAATCCCTGCAAGTTTCATTACTCTACGATTAAAATTGTGGCCACACACAGACAACCACACACAGAAGTGAAAACTTAACCTCCTTCCAACTTCGTTGGCGGAAGTAATAACCAGTTATTATTAACAAATACACATTAGAGTTGAAGAGAAGTTATTGAAATTCCAGACAGCTATTATAATAAGTTGTAATTTACCCGACCTTGGCAGGCATAAATCAAATGAGCTTCTAAAAGACAAAGAAATTTACGTCTGTCATTTTATCTGATTTTTTATTTTTTTTATTTTTTTAAAGATTTTATTTTTTTAAAGAAATATAAATATATTAAGTAAAATTTAAACTTTTGGTCACCGGCTATATATATCTTGATTATTTATTTATTAATCAAATTTATTATCGTCCCTATATAATAAGAGTAATTCTCTCTCTCTCTCTCTCTCTCTCTCTCTCTCTCTCTCTCTCTCTTCCACACATTGCCAAAACTGCCGCATTGTAGTTCGTAAAAGGTGAGATTGTGAGAAGGTTTGAACATGTATATGCATATCTGAATATAGTTTATCACTGTATGAATAAATTTTGACTCATTAGAGTGGCGAATCAACTTAATAGAAATTCAAGAT